>NC_048572.1:78578414-78680914 GCF_013265735.2 Oncorhynchus mykiss
AAAAAAACTGGCACTTGTGCACAATGCCTCCTCAAAACCACTTGGACAGATGAAACCACAAGCAAAGTAGACCGCGGGCAAAGCTTTTTGCTTTTCCATGCACACTGCCTATGTAAACTCAATGCAGACTCAATTCTGCTTGGACTGGCCGACCGTGGGAGTCACATTAAATCAGGTTACAGAACATGTAGCAAGGACTATAATGAGACAGGGTACATACCATGTAGCTAGAACTAAGACCCCTAGACATAATGAGTCAGGTTACAGACCATGTAGCTAGAACTAAGACCCCTAGACATAATGAGTCAGGTTACAGACCATGTAGCTAGAACTAAGACCCCTAGACATAATGAGACAGGGTACAGACCATGTAGCTAGAACTAAGACCCCTAGACATAATGAGACAGGGTACAGACCATGTAGCTAGAACTAAGACCCCTAGACATAATGAGTCAGGTTACAGACCATGTAGCTAGAACTAAGACCCCTAGACATAATGAGACAGGGTACAGACCATGTAGCTAGGCCTAGGACACCTAGATATAATGATTGCCACAAAATCAGCAGGTTAGTTATTGGTTTCATAACTACATTAGATCCCTCTTTCTCAAATCTGGGTCTCTTATTCCACAACACTGTTTTCCCCTCTCATTTCCACTCTATAATCAAGGACTGATATACACCTGGGACACCTGGGAATCAGTGATCATAATCAATCAAGAGAAAACCTGCCAGGCTGTTGACCTTCAGCAGATTTGATTGGCCCTACGCCCTCCGCCCTCTTCTCTGATGCTCCTCTCCAGATCTAGTACTCTTCTCTAATGTGAGTGCTCCTCTTCAGCTCCTCTTCAGGTCCTCTTTAGCTCCTCTTCAGCTCCTCTTCAGGTCCTCTTCAGCTCCTCTTCAGGTCCTCTTTAGCTCCTCTTCAGGTCCTCTTCAGCTCCTCTTCAGCTCCTCGTCAGGTCCTCTTTAGATCCTCTTCAGGGCATCTTCAGGTCCTCTTCAGCTCCACTTCAGCTCCTCGTCAGGTCCTCTTTAGCTCCTCTTCAGGTCCTCTTCAGGTCCTCTTTAGCTCCTCTTCAGCTCCTCGTCAGGTCCTCTTCAGCTCCTCGTCAGGTCCTCTTTAGCTCCTCTTCAGGTCCTCTTCAGGTCCTCTTTAGCTCCTCTTCAGGTCCTCTTCAGGTCCTCTTCAGCTCCTCTTCAGCTGCTCGACAGCACCAGACTCTACAGCACCAGACTCTACAGCACTAGACTCTACAGCACCAGACTCTACAGCACTAGACTCTACAGCACCAGACTCTACAGCACCAGGCTCTACAGCACTAGACCCTACAGCACCAGACTCCTCAGAATCAGATTCTACAGCACCAGGCTCTACAGCACCAGACTCTACAGCACCAGGGTCTTCAGCACCAGACACTACAGCACCAGACTCTACAGCACCAGACTCTACAGCACCAGGGTCTTCAGCACCAGACTTTACAGCACCAGACTCTACAGCGCCAGGGTCTTCAGCACCAGACTCTACATCACCAGACTCTACAGCACCAGGGTCTTCAGCACCAGGCTCTACAGCAACAAACTCTACAGCACCAGACTCTTCAGCACCAGAATCTACAGCACCAGACTCTACAGCACCAGGGTCTTCAGCACCAGACTCTACAGCACCAGACTCTTCAACACCAGACTCTACAGCACCAGGGTCTTCAGCATTAGAATCTACAGCATCAGACTCTACAGCACCAAACTCTACAGCACCAGGGTCTTCAGCACTAGACTTTACAGCATTAAACTCTACAGCACCAGGGGCTTCAGCACCAGACTCTACAGCACCAGACTCTTCAGCACCAGACTTTACAGCACCAAACTCTACAGCACCAGACTCTATAGCACCAGACTCTACAGCACCAGAATCTACAGCACCAGAATCTACAGCACCAGGGTCTTCAGCACCAGACATTACAGCACCAGGGTATTCATCACCAGACTCTACAGCACCAGACTCTACCGCACCAGACTTTACAGCACCAGGGTCTTCGGCAAGGGTCTACAGCAGGACCTACTACTTTGCTCATCTCTTCTCTCCTTCTCTTGTTCCTCCTCTCTTCTCTCTTTCTCTTGTTCTTCCTCTCTTCTGCTCTCCTGTCACTGCAGATGTCCATTTAGCATGGGGAATATTATGTGGTTATCAGCCACCCTACTAACACCTGTGCCTGCTACTCCAGTATCAAGTATGCCAGTTCTCATGACTGGGACTGTGATTACTGAGGGACATCATTTGCCTCGCCAGTGACCCCCACCTCATCATCACCAGAGAGAGAAACATGCATACACTGTACACACACACGCTACACACACACACACCCCTACCTGCCTACTATATCCAACCTCACATGTACTCCAATAATCACCTTCATCCTCTGCTGACTCCTCCCACCAGGAACTACACCTTCTACCAGAACACAGAACACAGATAACAACCCAGAAGACCCTTGAAGATTCTAAATGAGGAAACAGGAGCTCCAGAGGCTGTAATCAGTGAGAAGCAATGCAGGGCCTGAACTGGATAGGAAACAATGTAGTTTTAGGCTAATGTAACCAGAGAACAGTATGGTAACATAGTATGACTGTGGATGTGTCAGCCCACCTCTAGGACAGTGGCTCATGCCCACCTCTGGGACAGTGGCTCATTACAGGCCACTGCATGCCAAGCACAGAACTCTCTGTTCTGCCCTTTATTCTCAAATGTCCCTCCTCTGCTTTCCTCTCCTCCGGTGGCAGAATGATGGACAGATCGCCACGGGATGAGACATCTGAACACTCGTCAAAGTGGGAATTGTAGTCTTTTCCCCCATAACTAGGGAGGGAACGACATACAGTATGGTACATGAAGGTGGTCTATGGAAGAAAAAGATGGGAAAAATTAAAATACAGAGAGTGTAAATTTTACAGTTTTTATTTATTTCTTTAATTCATTATTTCACCTTCATTTCACAACTGCGACCTGGCCAAGATAAAGCAAAGCAGTGCGACAAAAACAACACAGAGTTACACATAAACATAAAGAGTAGAGAGGTAAGGAAATAAATAGGCCATAGAGGTGAAATATTTACAATTTAGCATTAACACTGGATTGATAGATGTGCAGATGATGTGCAAGTAGAGATACTTGGGTGCAAAAGAGCAAGAGGACAAGTAACAATATGGGGATGAGATGAGTTGGGTGTTCTATTTACAGATTGGCTCTGTACAGGTACAGTGATCGGTAAGCTGCTCTGACAGCTGATGCTTAAAGTTAGAGAGGGAGATGTAAGTCTCCAGCTCCAGTGATTTTTGCAATTTGTTCCAGTTATTGGCAGCAGACACCAGGAAGTAAAGGCGGCCAAAGGAAGTGTCGGCTTTGGGGATGACCAGTGAAATATACCTGCTGGTGCGCGTGCTACGGTTGGGTGTTGCTATGGTGACCAGTGAGCTGACATAAGGCGGGGCTTTACCCGACATAGACTTATTGATGACCTGGTGTCACGGCTGATTTCCTCCTCTTCGTCTGACGAGGAGGTGTACCAGGGGTCGGACCAAAATGCAGCGTAGTTCGTGCTCAACATGTTTTAATGAAAGACGAATAACGTGAACAATACACAAATACAAAAACAACAAACGTGGCAAAACCCAAACAGTCCTATCTGGTGCAGAGAACACAAAGACAGGAAACAATCACCCACAATGTACCCACAGAATATGGCTGCCTAAATATGGTTGCCAATCAGAGACAACAATAGACAGCTGCCTCTAATTGAGAACCAATCTAGGCAACCATAGACATACACTATACCTAAAAAGGAGACAGCCCCATAAACATACAAAAACCCCTAGATAAGACTAAACACATACATCACCCATGTCACACCCTGACCTAACCAAAATAACAAGGAAAACAAAGAATACTAAGGTCAGGGTGTGACACCTGGAGCCAGTGGGTTTGGCGACAAATATGTAGTGAGGGCCTGCCAACGAGAGAATACAGGTCACAGTTGTGGGTAGTATATGGGGCTTTGGTGACAAAACGGATGGCACTGTGATAGAATACATCCAGTTTGTTCAGTGGGGGGTGGAACAATGTCCTACGACATATTGAGCAGGGCTGGAGGCTCTACAGGGAAATTAGACAATAATCACTAACCAAAACAGCAATAAACATGCATATTGACATTAGGGAGATGCATGTGTAGCCGAGTGATCATAGGGTCCAGTGAGTAGCTAGGCGAGCAGGAGACACAACGATTCAGACAGCTAGCGGGCCGGGGCTAGCAGGCAAGCAGATGGGCCTCCGGGGGACGTCGCAGCGGAAGAGCCTGTTGAAACCCTCTCGGACGGTTACGTCGGCAGACCAGTCGTGATCGATCAGAAAGGCTCCGTGTCGGCAGTAAAATGGTCCAGGCCAATTGGCAAAATAAGTATTGTAGCCCAAGAATTGGCTGATGGACCTCTTCGGCTAGCCGGGAGATGGGCCTAGCTCCAGGCTAGCTCCAGGCTAACTGGTGCTTGCTTCGGGGCAGAGACATTTGCCAAGAGTAGCCACTCGGATAGCAGCTAGCTAGCTGCGAATATCCGGTGTAAAGGTTCAGAGCTTGCGGTAGGAATCCGGAGATTTGGTAGAGAAAAAGCAGTCCGATATGCTCTGGGTTGATATCACGCTGTGCAGACTGGCAGGAATTGACCGGGCTGAGGCAGGCTGATGTCCGAGTTAATGGTGATGACCGCTAGCAGTGGCTAACTGACTACTAGCTAGTAGCTAGTTAGCTGGCTAGATTCTGATGGGGGTTCCGGTTCAAAAGTGTAAAAAATAGCAGATCGATACCACATTGGGTGAGCGGGTTGCAGGAGAGTATGTTCAGTCGGGACGGGACAAGACAAACAGACATCCGACTGCTACGCCATCTTGGAATCAAGAATAAGTTAATTTCTGATTGTTTTTTTCACTGTTGTTTATTATCTATTTCACTTGATTTGGCAATTTAAACATACACACTGACTATACCAAACGTTAAGAATACCTTCCTAAAAGGTAGTTCAACCCCCCCCCCCCCCCCCCCCCCTTTTGCCCTCAGAACTGCCTCAATTCGTCGGGCCTGGTCTCTACAAGGTGTGGAAAGCACAGGGATGCTGGCCCATGTTGACTCCAATGCTTACCACAGTTGTGTCAAGTTGGCTGGATGTCCTTTGGGTGGTGGACCATTCTTGATTCACACGGGAAACTGTTGAGCATGAAAAACCCAGCAGTGTTACAGTTCTTGACACAAACCGCTGTCTTTGCCCCTTCATCTACACTGATTGAAGTGAATTTAACAAGTGACATCAATAAGGGATCATAGCTTTCACCAGGATTCACCTGTCATGGAAAGAAACCTTGATCAAAGGGAACAGTAATGCTGTGGTTCCCACCTATCTCGAGGCCTGAAGTTAGAGTTGCTGTACATTCTATCTACCCCAAGGTGTTCTGGGGTTCCCTTTGTAATAGATCTTAACCAACATCAACAGTCTGCCTCTTCCACTCCAGCGTCGCTCAGTCTCTCAGTCAGCCTCTCAACTCACTTTAGTCTATGAAGTATTTTAATGTCAACTCATCTGAATTGCAAACGAGGAAGTGAGAGTCAGACGGCAGATGCCAGACTCATTGCCAGGCCTGGAGAGGAGCAGTCTGTCAAAGTCACTGTGATCAAATGGACCAGTGCCACTACTACTGGGATAAGGAGCACACTGTTGTAGCCCTAGCTGGACACTACTGCTGAATAATATCAATCAGATGATAGTCAAGTCTCAAGATGTATTATTCAGGATAATGCTTATCTATAACCATCCTTACAGGTCTGTAGTAGTTTAATTTCAGAGCCAAGATGGTAAGTTGTTTGTATACACATTAATTCTTCACTTTCGTTTTGTTCGATCAACCAATTCAACCAACTCCCACAAAAACTACTGAACTTCCTTTTACTCCTCTCCCCTAGGTCTGAACATTCTAGTCCCATTCTCCTCAATATTCTAACATTTGAACGTTCTAATTCCGGAACACTACCCCACTCTGAGTGTTCTGTTACTCTGTATGTGGAATCCTCAACGACTGTCTGTTCTACATTAGAACAGTTTATCAGGCAGAATCCTGATTTTTCACCACAGAAACACACATCATTCTATAGAGATTTGCATGGAATGGCTTTACCCTCACTCTCACTCCCATAAAAACACTACTGGCAAATCCAGTATCCGGAAGCAATGATTCATTCTCCTCTTTTGTTAATGGATTTGCCAGTCTGCTCATCAGGTTTCATGACGGCTGTACCTCTCCTCTGTTTTTTCCTCCCCTCATCATCATTGTCCCTTCGTTTGCCTATAATGCAGTTCCAGTTAATGCTGTTTCATACTTCCTCCTTTTCCTAAAAAGTTTTAGAAGTATGTACAGTTGAAGTCAGAAGTTTAAATACACCTTAGCCAAATACATTTCAACTCAGTTTTTCACAATTCCCTCACATTTATATCCTAGTAAAAATTCCCTGTCTTAGGTCAGTTAGAATCACCACTTTATTTTAAGAATGTGAAATGTCAGAATATTAGTAGAGACTGATTTATTTCAGCTTTTATTCTTTCATCACATTCTCAGTGGGTCAGAAGTTTACATACACTCAATTAGTATTTGGTAGCATTGCCTTTAAATTGTTTAACTTCGGTCAAACGTTTCGGGTAGCTTCCCACGATAAGTTGGGTGAATTTTGGCCCATTCCTCCTGACAGAGCTGGTGTAACGGAGTCAGGTTTGTAGGCCTCCTTGCTCGCACACACTTTTTCAGTTCTGCCCACACATTTTCTATAGGATTGAGGTCAGGGCATTGTGCTGGCCACTCCATTCCTTGACTTTGTTGTCCTTAAGCCATTTTGCCACAACTTTGGAAGTATGCTTGGGATCATTGTCCATTTGGAAGACCCATTTGCGACCAAGCTTTAACTTCCTGACTGATGTCTTGAGATGTTGCTTCAATATATCCACATAATTTTCCTGCCTCATGATGCCATCTATTTTGTGAAGTGCACCAGTCCCTCCTGCAGCCAAAGCACCCCCACAACACGATGCTGCCACTCCGTGCTTCACGGTTGGGATGGTGTATGTCCGTTCGCAAGCCTACCCCTTTTCCTCCAAACATAACGATGGTCATTATGGCCAAACTGTTCTATTCTTGTTTCATCAGACCGGAGGACATTTCTCCAAAAAGTATGATCTGTGTCCCCATGTGCGGTTGCAAACCATAGTTTGGCTTTTTTATGACGGTTTTGGAGGAGCTGCTTCTTCCTCGCTGAGCGGCCTTTCAGGTTATGTCGAAATAGGACTTGTTTTAAATCAAATCAAAGTTTATTTGTCACGTGCGCCGAATACAACAGGTGTAGACCTTACAGTGAAATGCTTACTTACAGGCTCTAACCAATAGTGCAAAAAAAAAGGTATGTGTGTGTGTAGGTAAGGAAAGAAATAAAACAACAGTAAAAAGACATTTGAAAATAAGAGTAGCAAGGCTATATACAGACACCGGTTAGTCAGGCTTATTGAGGTAGCATGTACATGTACATATAGTTAAAGTGACTATGCATATATGATGAACAGAGAGTAGCAGTAGCGTAAAAGGAGGTGTTGGCGGGAGGTGGGACACAATGCAGATAGCCCAGTTAGCCAATGTGCGGGAGCACTGGTTGGTCGGGCCAATTGAGGTAGTATGTACATGGATGTATGGTTAAAGTGACTATGCATATAAGATAAACAGAGAGTAGCAGCAACGTAAAAAAGGGGTTGGGAGGGGCACACAATGCAATAGTCCAGGTAACCATTCAGAAGTCTTATGGCTTGGGGGTAAAAACTGTTGAGAAGCCTTTTTGTCCTAGACTTGGCACTCGTGGGTGAACAGGGAGTACAGGAGGGGACTGAGCACGCACCTCTGGGGAGCTCCAGTGTTGAGGATCAGTGTGGCAGATGTGTTGCTACCTTCCCTCACCATCTGGGGGCGACCCGTCAGGAAGTCCAGGATCCAGGCCGTGTGGAGTGCAATAGAGATTGCATCATCTGTGGATCTGTTTGGGAGGTATGCAAATTGGAGTGGGTCTAGGATTTCTGGGATAATGGTGTTGATGTGAGCCATTACCAGCCTTTCAAAGCACTTCATGGCTACAGACGTGCGTGCTACGGGTCTGAAGTCATTTAGGCAGGTTGCCTTTGTGTTCTTGGGCACAGGGACTATGGTGGTCTAAATGAAGCATGTTGGTATTACAGACTCAATCAGGGATATGTTGAAAATGTCAGTGAAGACACCTGCCAGTTGGCCAGCACATGCCCGGAGCACACGTCCTGGTAATCCGTCTGGCCTCGCAGCCTGGTGTATGTTGACCTGTTTAAACGTCTTACTCAAGTCGGCTACGTAGAGCGTGACCACACAGTCATCAGGAACAGCTGATGCTCTCAAGCATGCCTCAGTGTTGCTTGCCTCGAAGCGAGCATAGATGTGATTTAACTCGCCTGGTAGGCTTGTGTCACTGGGCAGCTCGCTGCTGTGCTTCCCTTTGTAGTCTGTAATAGTTTGCAAGCATCCGATGAGCGTCAGAGCCGATGTAGTATGATTCAATCGAAGCCCTGTATTGACTCTTTGCCTGTTTGATGGTTCGTCGCAGGAACCATAGCGCAATTTCTTGTAAGCTTCCGGATTAGTGTCCCGCACCCTGAAAGCAGCAGCTCTGCCCTTTAGATCAGTGCGAATGTTGCTATAATCCATGGCTTCTGGTTGTGGTATGTACGTTCAGTCACTGTGGGGACGACGTCAGCCAGTGACTGATGTGGTGTATTCCTTTACTGTGGATATAGATACTTTTGTACCTGTTTCCTCCAGCATCTTCACAAGGTCCTTTTGCTGTTGTACTGGGATTGATTTGCACTTTTCGCACCAAAGTATGTTCATCTCTAGGAGACAGAACGCGTCTCCTTCCTGAGGGGTATGACGGCTGCGTGGTCCCATGGTGTTTATACTTGTGTACTATTGTTTGTACAGGTGAACATGGTACCTTCAGGCATTTGGAAATTGCTCCCATGGATGAACCAGACTTGTGGAGGTCTACAATATTTTTTCTGAGGTCTTGGCTGATTTCATTTGATTTTCCCATGATGTCAAGCAAATAGGCACTGAGTTTGAAGGTAGGCCTTGAAATACATCCACAGGTACACCTCCAATTGACTCAAATTATGTCAATTAGCCTATCAGAAGCTTCTAAAGCCATGCCATCGTTTTCTGTAATTTTCTAAGCAGTTTAAATGCACAGTCAATTTAGTGTATGTAAACCTCTGACCCACTGGACTTGTGATACAGTGAAATATAAGTTAAATAATCTGTCTGTAAACAATTGTTGGAAAGATTACTCATGTCATGCACAAAGTAGATGTCCTAACCGACTTGCCAAAAGTATAGTTTGTTAACAAGACATTTGTGGAGTGGTTGAAAAACGAGTTTTAATGACTCCAACCTAAGTGTATGTAAACTTCCCGACTTCAACTGTAAGTCCTCCTCGGGTCTGAAATCCTTGCCTGTTATTGAGACTAAGACTGCATGAGAATAAAATACCAAAATAAACATTTTATTCATACTTCTTTTTTTGGGAGAAGGCTTCATTTTTCTCGCTCTTTTCTGTTTTATTCCCTCTTGAAAATCACAGGTACAAACTTTATACAGCACTGGTAAAAATTGTAAATGGAGCACATCTGGCCCTGTGGTTAATGCACTGCCGCACTGTAAATTGTTGTAGCAGCCATTATCATTACAATCTGGGGCCACGTTCATCATCGGCAGACTGTCGCTGACTATTCAACAATAGAGTTAACATTCACGCTTACTTACTCTGTGAGGTCATCATACCCTCTAACTGGCAGCCAGGAAATAAGAGCTAATATGATTTTACGCTTCATAATGTCCCGTTGTGAGGCAGGGCACAGAGAGTATCTCACACGGTGGTGGACAGACACACAGTCTCTCTGCCCTCTGAATTATTTCCTCATTACATAAGGACAAAAGGGGCAGATTCAAAAGCGCCACAGCCAGCCATAGGCCTCCCTTGTGAGATAATGTGGGGCATAGGGAGTCCGGAGGCTTTGTTAGCCCACTTTACCCCGCACTGTATGTGGGGCTTCCGTAAGACCTTGAAACAGTCCCCAAAACTTTGGGACAAACTTGGCCGAGTATGACTTATCCCTATTGTACCAACAGCAATGACAAGATGACGAGAGAAAGTCACTCTGATTCCTCTGGTTATTTTAATCAAATGAGGCGTGAGATCATTCTGTTTGGAAATGGGGCGGAAAAGGCACAGTCTTGACGATCAAACAGATAACGCCTTCCACTCTCCAATTCTTACGAGGTCATGTCCTGATCACTAATCAACGATGACAAACCAACTCAGCAAAAAATGTTCACTTGGTTAATTAAGTCAGTTAAGACTTAATACTTCCCATTTATGAGCAACAATAACTTACAATGCAAACATCCAGAAATGTGACTGACATGTCCTGCAGCATATACAGTAGAGAATGTATACTATACATACAGTGCATTCGGAAAGTATTCAGACCCCTTGACTTTTCCCACATTTTGTTACGTTACAGCCTTATTCTAAAATGAATAAAACAATCATAATTCCTCATCAATCTACACAAAATACCCCATAATGACTAAGCAAAAACAGATTTTAAAAATGTTGTGCACATTTATAAAAAATACAAAACTGAAATATCACATTTACATAAGTATTCAGACCTTTTACTCAGTACTTTCTTGAAGCACCTTTGTCAGCGATTACAGCCTACAAGCTTGGCACACCTGTAGTTGCGGAGTTTCTCCCATTCTTTTCTGCGGATCATTTCAAGCTCTGTCAGGTTGGATGATGAGCGTTGCTGCACAGCTATTTTCAGGTCTCTCCAGAGATGTTCGATCGGGTTCAAGTCCGGGCTCTGGCTGGGCCACTCAAGGACATTCAGAGAGTTGTCCTGAAGTCACTCCTGTGTTGTATTGGCTGTGTGCTTAGGGTCATTGTCCTGTTGGAAGGTGAACCTTCGCCCCAGTCTGAGGTCCTGAGTGCTCTGGAGCAGGTTTTCATCAAGGATCTCTCTGTACTTTCTCTGTTCATCATTCCCTTGATCCTGACTAGTCTCCCAGTCCCTGCGGCCCTGTGTATGTAACCTTCTGAACCAGTAGAATTGTGATACAATGAATTATAAGTGAAATAATCTATAAACAACTGTTGGAAAAATGATTTGTGTCATGCACAAAGTAGATGTCCTAACCGACTTGCCAAAACTATAGTTTGTTAACAAGAAATCTGTGGAGTGGTTGAAAAACGAGTTTTAACCAGTTTTGTATGCAAAGTTGAAGTCGGAAGTTTACATGCACTTAGGTTGGAGTCATTAAAACTAGTTTTTCTGTATTCTGAAAGCTCTTTTCTCTATTTAGTTTTTCTGTATTTTCAAGGCCAATCTCAGATCCTCTTTGCTTGACATCATGGGGAAATCAAAAGAAATTAGCCAAGACGTCAGAAAATAAATTGGAGACCTCCACAAGACTGGTTCGTCATTGTGAGCAATTTCCAAACGCATGAAAGTACCACGTTCATCTGTACAAACAAAAGTATGCAAGTATAAACACCATGGGACCACGCAGCCGTCACACTGCTCAGGAAGGAGACGCGTTCTGTCTCCTAGAGATGAACATACTTTGGTGCGAAAAGTGCAAATCCCAGAACAACAGCAAAGGACCTTGTGAAGATGCTGGAGGAAACAGGTATAAAAGTATTTATATCCACAGTAAAACGAGACCTATATCGACATAACCTGAAAGGCAGCTCAGCAAGGAAGAAGCCACTGCTCCAAAACCGCCATAAAAAAGCCAGACTACGGTTTGCAACTGCACATCGGGACACAGATCGTACTTTTTGGAGAAATGTCCTCCGGTCTGATGAAACAAAAATAGAACTGTTTGACCATAATGACCATCGTTATGTTTGGAGGAGAATGTGGGAGGCTTGGAAGCCGAAGAACACCATCCCAACCATGAAGCACTGAGGTGGCAGCATCATGTTGTGGGAGTGCTTTAATGCAGGAGGGACTGGTGCACTTCACAAAATAGATGGCATCATGAAGAGGAAAATTATGCGGATATATTGAAGCAACATCTCAAGACATCAGTCAGGAAGTTAAAGCTTGGTCGCAAATGGGTCTTCCAAATGGACAATGACCCCAAGCATACTTCCAAAGTTGTGGAAAAATAGCTTAAGCACAACAAATCCATCACAAAGCCCTGACCTGTATCCGATTGAACATTTGTGGGCAGAACGTAAAAAGTTTATGCGAGCAATGAGGCCTACAAACCTGACTCCATTACACCAACTCTGTCAGGAGGAATGGGCTAAAATTCACCCAACTCATTGTGGGAAGCTTGTGGAAGGCTACCCGAAACGTTTGACCCAAGTTAAACTATTTAAAGGCAATGCTACCAAATACTAATTGAGTGTATGTAAACTTCTGACCCACTGAGAATGTGATGAAAGAAATACAAACTGAAATAAATCAGTCTCTACTATTATTCTGACATTTCACATTCTTAAAATAAAGTGGTGATCCTAACTGACCTAAGACAGGGAATTTTTACTAGGATTAAATGTCAGGAATTGTGAAAAACTGAGTTTAAATGTATTTGGTGTATGTAAACTTCTGACTTCAACTGTATGTGGTAGATAATGTATATTATACATATATGGTAGGTAATGTATGCTATACATATACGGATAGCGCCTGGTGTAGAATCGCAGGGTCATTTAACCAGTCTTACTGTAAAATGTCCTTCCCAGGGGGGCAAACAGCCAGCTCTGACAGTGACTCCCATTGCACTGCACTACTCTGCAGACTCTGATCAATAGTCAACAGTAGTAGTGCACTGTATGAGGAATAGGATTTGAATGGTCGATGTAAAAGTAGTACCCTTTCTGGGGAATATGATGTCATTTGTGCCACAGATCCTGTGCCCATGGGCGAGGTCGATAGCGGGTGACCACTGACGGGCACCGTCCGGATCGCGTGCAGTACCAGGAAGGCTAACCCTGGCACTAACAATGACATGATGACTCATCTTTCCTCCCCACTAGCTAATCCAGCTTCCCAGCTATTTGCTCCCTGCACACCCAGCCCCTCCAACACTCTGTCCAACCCTAACCCATTCTTCTGCATTTTCCCATTTCTCTTGAGTTAGTACACTATCTGCTATCACAAAGGACACACAATAGTATATCTAATCATATTGAAATGTCTGTTGAAAGAACCCTATTCTCTCTCTTAGGTAACACTGATTAATGAGACACACAGAATACTTCAACCACATGTCCCAGCCCCAGCCATGACCTGGTTTGGCCTCTACCTCTTGCCTTGTACCGCACCCTGGTGGTCAATTCTGTAAAGTACATCCTCATTCGGTACAGAAACAATGAACAGTACAGTTGTCGCCCATAAAGCATAATGGAAAAAATAACACATGTCTGCGTTTCATATTGACCCACAATATCAATGTCAAATTCTAAGCAGCCATGGGTAATTTCATTGACAAATAATTGAATAAATGACAATAATTGAACATGGGTTCATGCTGGTCTAGAACAAGCCTGCATACAAAGCAGCCCTGCAGCATCAGAAGTGGCCATTCCTGATTTAGCATAACCCTTGCTCTCCCCCCATCCCTCATTCTCCCTCCCCATACCTCTATCTCTGGATCTGTCAGCTGGCATGTAGTCCACCCAGCATCGTTCAACCCCTCTGGCTGACACTCAATGCTTTTTGTTTTTTCATTCTCAATGCTGCAGCTGTGCTTGGCTGTCACCCTCCACACAGAGGGTGTCTCTGCCACCACCCCGGCCCTGCTCCAGGACAACTGCTCATTGACAAAGGTCCTTGATGTTTTCTGAGGCACCCCTCATGTCGAACCAGGTAAGACGCACTCCGTCTGAGGTCAAGGGTTAGGGGTCAGGCCATACGGTTGGGGAGACAAGCTGCTATCCCAGCTGGAACATCATAGCATCCTCTGCAACTATCCATGCCTGTTTGTGTGTCTGTTTCTCTATAGTGTCGACTCATCACTATTTTTAGGACTGTTATAAGATCAGTTCAAGGTTCAATCAGAAATGTAATATCCTCAACTATGGCTTCAGTGGATTAGAATGTAATAATTTAGGTTAGTAGACTGGGCCTGAAGTTACTCAAGTGCCGGAGAGGTTGCCTTGACGCCTAACGCCTTTGTTGTTTGTTGTTGTTGTTGCTTTACTACGGTCTGTTACATATGTGTTGGTTATAATTACACAGTATATTCTACTGTAATGACTGATTATACAATGAGTATACTTAAGCAATAAGGCAAGAGGGGGTGTGGTATATGGCCAACATACCACGGCTAAGGGCTGTTCTTAGGCACGACGCATTGCGGAGTGTCTGGACACAGCCCTTAGCCGTTCCTTATTACTATTATAAACTGGTTACCAATGTAATTAGGGCAGTAAAAAGACATGTTTGTCATACCCGTGGTATACGGTCTGATATACCTCGGCTATCAGCCAATTAGCATTCAGGGCTCGAACCACCCAGTTTATTAAAAACATTAAGACCTGTTAGTTCCATGACACAGACTGACCAGGTGAATCCAGGTGAAAGCTATGATCCCTTATTGATGTCACTTGTTAAATCCACTTCAATCAGTGTAGATGAAGGGGAGGAGACGGGTTAAAGAAGGATTTTTTAGCCTAGAAACAATTGAGATATGGATTGTGTATATGTGGGATTCAAAGGGTGAATGGGCAAGACAAAATATTTAACTGCCATTGAATAGGGTATGCAGGTAGGTGCCGGGTGCACCGATTTGTGTCAAGAACTGCAACGCTGCTGGGTTTTTCACACTCAACAGTTTCCTGTGTGTATCAAGAACGGTCCACCACCCAAAGGAAATCGAGCCATCTTGACACAACTGTGGGAAGCATTGGAATCAACATGGGCCAGCATCCATGTGGAACGCTTTTGACACCTTGTAGAGTTCATGCCCTGATGAATTTAAGCTGTTCTGAGGGGAAAAGGGGGGGGGGGGGGGATTTGCAACTCAATATTAGGAAGGTGTTCTTAATGTTTGGTATACTCAATGTACAGTGCCTTGCGAAAGTATTCGGCCCCCTTGAAGTTTGCGACCTTTTGCCACATTTCAGGCTTCAAACATAAAGATATAAAACTGTATTTTTTTGTGAAGAATCAACAACAAGTGGGACGCAATCATGAAGTGGAACGACATTTATTGGATATTTCAAACTTTTTTAACAAATCAAAAACTGAAAAATTGGGCGTGCAAAATTATTCAGCCCCTTTACTTTCAGTGCAGCAAACTCTCTCCAGAAGTTCAGTGAGGATCTCTGAATGATCCAATGTTGACCTAAATGACTAATGATGATAAATACAATCCACCTGTGTGTAATCAAGTCTCCGTATAAATGCACCTGCACTGTGATAGTCTCAGAGGTCCGTTAAAAGCGCAGAGAGCATCATGAAGAACAAGGAACACACCAGGCAGGTCCAAGATACTGTTGTGAAGAAGTTTAAAGCCGGATTTTGATACAAAAAGATTTCCCAAGCTTTAAACATCCCAAGGAGCACTGTGCAAGCGATAATATTGGCGCTACAAAGTATTAACTTAAGGGGGCTGAATAATTTTGCACGCCCAATTTTTCAGTTTTTGATTTGTTAAAAAAGTTTGAAATATCCAATAAATGTCGTTCCACTTCATGATTGTGTCCCACTTGTTGTTGATTCTTCACAAAAAAATACAGTTTTATATCTTTATGTTTGAAGCCTGAAATGTGGCAAAAGGTTGCAAAGTTCAAGGGGGCCGAATACTTTCGCAAGGCACTGTATAATTATCCAGTCATCATTCATTTCATTTACACGTCTATATCGACAGCAAGCAAAAAACTCCCATCTAAAAATAGCAACTAAGCCATAGGTATGCTCTGACCAAATGCATTGACAATATAAAGTCTGTGTCTTGTTTCTACCCCCTATATACTGTATGTGTCTCAGGAAAAATAATTGTAACATAATTAACTGTGACAATCCTATAAATCTCTTCTCGCCTCTTACCCTCTCCCTCCTTTCTCCCCCTCTCTCAGGGCAGGGGTGGAGAAGAGTTTGAGGAGTTAGCCAGACCAGAACCTCCACCACAGAAGCCTGTCCACAGACCAGGTAAAGGTAGGTACACACACACACACACACACACACACACACACACACAC
The DNA here is from genome assembly GCF_013265735.2 of Oncorhynchus mykiss. NCBI lineage: Eukaryota > Metazoa > Chordata > Actinopteri > Salmoniformes > Salmonidae > Oncorhynchus > Oncorhynchus mykiss. The sequence goes on from NC_048572.1 coordinate 78,594,791, forward strand.
ACACACACACACACACACACACACACACACACACACACACACACACACACACACACACACACACACACTCAACTGAAGCTCACTGACCACAACAAAGAGCGTGAGTCAGACACTGTTTCAGTCTCTGTGGCAGACAATCAATCACAGATTGAAGTAAATATAGACCTTATTCCAAGTACCACTGGACCAGGAAACACAACCAAGCCTGGTCTCCTTTACCAGCTGAGTGACCTAAACCCCCCCATTCACGTAAATGGTTCGGTGCTACAGACAGTGAGTCACGTGGCTTGCTATATAAAGCAGGCAGACGAGCATCAAGGCATTCAGTTACTGTTCTACTGAACGTTAGAATATGCTGGTTCTAAATGAGTGTATCTAATAAACTGAGTGTATATACCGTTTTCTTATCTTTTAAGGTTATCGTTGGGGTCAAGAAGTCTTTACACCAAGTATACTAAAACCGTTAGGGTCCCTATTCCAGAACCCTGCGGTCTAATAACATGTGAGTGGTGCAGGCTGGTGGTAGCAACATTCCTCTACATAGTTACCACGTCATTGTAATATGATCTCTGGTCCTAAGAGCACCACGGAGTGAATTCACCTCACACAGCCTTACTGGGGAGCTTTAACTAGCAAAGCCCCTATCCTCTAGTTACAACCGAGTATGTATTTTCTCTCTCCCTCATCTCATTTCTCTCACACTCTACTCACCCGTTCTGCACCAGTAGCCGTTAGAGTATACACCACCAACACCATGTCCTTGCCTGCTCCCAATGGATGTACTATATTATGGTGGTGGTCAACCTAGTGAGTATCCCCCTGGCTAACTCTGATCTGTTTCTCTGCAGAAATGTACACTCAGGAGAGAAGGCGGACCCTCCAGGAGAGGACAATGCCTTCTCAACAGGAACCTCCAGTTAGGCAGCAAGTCCCCAAGATGATGCCCAGAGAACCCAGTCTCCCTGCCAGAAGCAGTGAGCCCACCTCTCTTTCTCTCTCTCCAAACTCTCTCTCTTTATCTCTCAAAAACATGTCAAAGACACCTGATTTATGCTATTATAACCCCCGTCTTTGTTTCTCTTCTTCTCTGTGTATCTCAGTGTCTCTGCGAAAAGCTATGTCTCTCCAGAACTTGAGCCAGATAGAGACACCCTGGGAAGGGGTCACCCTCAACCGCTGTCTGTTCATAGCCATCACCATCCTGCTGGTCAGCACTGTCTTTCAGAAACTACACGGCAAGTAGACAAGTGTAACCCACACCCCACTACATACAGTATACTGTATACAGTAAATCATCTCTTTTCCTTAGGAGAACTGGCACACCTCTGAGGTGCTGGGAATTAAAAAAGTACTTTGTCATTAATGATTAAAGTGATTTCCATGACGGATGTGATTGTCCTGTCATCCTATAGAAACCATAAAAGGTGGACGGGGTGTGGAGGAAGAGGAGTATGACATTGCACTGACTGTGAGGCGCTCCGCGCTGAGACACAAAGTCCAACCACAGGAGGTAGTGGTACAGACATACAAAATACTCTCCCGTCTCTCTGGGCTCAGAAACCTCATTCCCGACATGGTATGGATTACAGGAGATTTGATGCCAAGCAGCACTCATAAAAGCCTGCAGTGTGTGCTGGTTTTCATCTGCACTTTGCAGATCAGCTACTACCGTCACTGACAGTTAGCTGGACAATCCATTAAAATATAGATAAATATATAGATTGTAGCTGCATGTGTGTGTATGGAATCTCACACTTCCATTCAACAGGCTTAAGTTGAATCGTGCTTGAAATACACATTCACGTCATACAACATTCACTGAAAACGTGTATGGGACCACAACAATTCCATCCATTTCTACCTCAGAATGCATAGCTGGCAGAAAGGGACACCAGATAGTGCCCTACGCATGTCTCTGATTTGATTGACCGCTTTACCTGGACAATTTTCCCAAATCAGATTCTTAAGTTTGATAACGAGCGAGATATTAACACAAACACCACAGCATTTTCAAATAGTATGTTGTTTGAGTATAAAGTACATACTCATGCAGTGTTTAAGTTAGCCTGTAGTACCTTTTTCCAAAGATGTTCTGCACTTGTGTTTGCTTTTGACCATTTCCTGTTTCTGCAGCCTGAGACGTCTCTGTATGAGGTGCTCTTCTGGTGGTTACCTGACATTGATGACGATAATGAAGAAGAAGCTGATGAAGGGGAAACCAAACAAGGTCGAGTGAAGAAAAGGGTTCGAGAGAGGTCGCTGAAGGGCCTGAGAGGCAATGGAACACCAGAGAGAAAACTTGTAAAAGGCAGAGAGGGGAAGACAAAAGACAAGAGGGCCAAGAGAGAGAGGGATGAAGAAACTAAGGGAAAGAAAAAGGGAAAACAGGCCAAGCTGAGAGATGTGGAAAACATGGATGAGGAAGAGGAAATAAATGAAGGGGAAGATGAGGTAAAACCCAAGAAGCTACAAAAGGTTATGAAGTCAAAAGCCAGCAAATCTTAAGGCAAACACCACGCTGATGAAACATTTAGTAAAGGAGTACAACGATAGATCTAGTTCTCCATTTGTAATTGTATAATGAGGCCACATCACTTACAACTAATACATGCTGTTGGCTCATTGGCAGCCATTACAAGTGCCAGTCAGAAGAGCAAACCAGTTCTTAGTCTGCCATGTACTTCTTGCTTAGAATATTGAATGATTTGTGGTTTGTATTGTAAAGATGAGACTTAATTGATGAATTGTAAGGGTGCTATTGTAAAATAACTGCTCAACTGGGGCCTCTTTATAGCAATGCTGGATGTTTCAGACTGCCTGGGCAATTGATGTCGTTTTTTTGATAACACTGTAAATACTGTACTTGGAGAAAAAAAAATAATAACTTTTGTAACATCTAATTTCTGCTACCTTAACTCCATCACAAAGCATTGGACACATCAATAAAGCTTTCCCTGTGTACTCTTTGAGAAACAAAGAAGTATTGTATTATTCCACAAGCATATATTGTCTTTGTAGCTAAACACATTTTCTTTCCAGCCAAGCAGAGTACTATCACAAGACACAACTCACTTTTCCACATTCTTTATTATAAAAAAAAGTATATTTAAAGATGAATTGTGGATTGTCAAATATGTTGTTTAATTCAGAGGGCTCAAAATCTACAATACAGAGGAATCTATTCATACTGGTGCTATTACAGAGCTCACAAAACAATGACCACCTTACAATATCCACACTAGCAGAACACTTAGAATGCATGGCCATGACATGTACACTGCTTAATTCGGAGTAGTACCCCGAGTGTAGATGCTGCCAGAGACAATATTTCAGTATGACAAAATTCCCTTGGCAACTGTGTACAAAACCTAATGAATATGGTCCGTCGGTAAAAAAGCATGTGGATTAACAACGTGTCATCCAGTTTAGAAAGTGTACATTGAAACAGTACACTTGACACAGTCCAATGAAGGGGCACTGTAGTGTAATAGCAACCAAACGATAGGCAAACACAATCAGTTGTTTTGATGGGGCATTCCTCCATGACTGTCAGAAGGGAGCGGGGGTCTCATCAGGGGTGGCATGCCCATCCCGGGGCCACCGTGTTGCATCTGATGATGGTGGTGCATCTGAGGAGGGCCAGGGGCACCAGGTGGCAAAGGGGGCATATGCATCCCCCCTGGGGGTGGAGGGGGCATGGCCTCATTGGGGGGCCGAGGACCTATCCCACTCATCAGCGGAGGGGGGCGCTTTACACCCATCGGGGGTACGGGTCCGCTGGGTGGAGCGAGGGATTTCTCCATCTTGAAGTGGAATTGGAGGAAAAACTGGAAAGATATTGGGGGGGATTAAATGACGTGTACATTCAGTTCAGGATTCTATTAATACTCAAATATCCTTCGGAAGATACAACCATCTATGGGACTGTCAGCACCAGTACCAAACCTGCTTTGTATCTTTGTTCCAGTGGGTCCAGAAGCGACTCTCGGCTTTATCAATCTCTCTGCTTGGCACCTGCAGAAATACAGAACATACAAAACAGGTATGATTTGTCAGTACGAGGCAAAGACAAATTGGAGTGATTGGGGATTCCCTTAGGTCCAAATGAAGACACACACCTTGAAGGCGATGGTCTCATATGGTTCTGCAGCCAGTAGAAGGTACTGCCAACGACGGTCTGGGGGCTCAATGCGCTGCTCGTATGCAGACATGAAGCGATGCCTGGGCCCTATGCCCTCCGCTATCTCTGGGTAATCAATCTAATAAGGGAGGAGAAGGATAGTTACTCAAGGTAACCAGTATGTCCCAAGACTCAGAACAGTAGAAATTGCTTTCCCTCCATTGATCTGACCTTGTCGTATCTCGCTACAACAAGCATTTCGCTACACCCGCAATAACATCTGTTAAACACGTGTATGTGACCAATAACATCTGCTAAACACGTGTATGTGACCAATAACATGTGCTGAACACGTGTATGTGACCAATAACATGTGCTGAACACGTGTATGTGACCAATAACATCTGCTAAACACGTGTATGTGACCAATAACATCTGCTAAACACGTGTATGTGACCAATAACATCTGCTGAACACGTGTATGTGACCAATAACATCTGCTGAACACGTGTATGTGACCAATAACATCTGCTGAACACATGTATGTGACCAATAACATCTGCTGAACACGTATGTGACCAATAACATCTGCTGAACACGTGTATGTGACCAATAACATTTGACCCATGTTAATTATGTCCATGTCTCATTCAGACTCACCTGGAAAAGTAAAGACTGTTGCCCACTCTCTGGATCTCTCTGCTTGGTTACTGTTGACAAGGGAAGTCATATCAGTTCAGCTCCACGATTCTCCACAAAGAATGTAAGAGGGACACTGCGCCACCTTGTGGACTGCCCAACTATTTTTTTTAAACTTTTATCATTTAAGGACTATTTTTGCTCGAGGTTGCAGAAAATGGCATTTATAGCTATTCAAGAATGCAAAAATTGGGGCCACTGCACACCCACCCACACTCAGCAGCACCACCTTGTTAGAAAATCCTGGGGAGAACCCTGACAGTACATAACAGATTGTTCTGCTGTCATTGAATCGTTGATGACTTACTAACATCAAAACACATAACCTACCTTTGTACCCTGGTCGACCAATCTTCACAAATTTCTTGACCTCGACCTTCACCTTTTCGGGGGCTGGCTGGGCAGGGGCTTCTTTTGCTTCTTTGGCTGCTCTTCTCGCTCTGCATTCAACAAAACAGGGAAGTGAGCAACACCAAATATACAAAGTTCTTCAATTATATAAATGTTTTTTTAAGTGGTAATCGATATGTACTTACAAATTGGTCTGATGCTTCTTTCCCTGTGTATGGGCCAGATAGCTGCCCTGTGATGAGAAAACGGTTAAGATCATGAATTCAAATGAACCTTTTGAACTAGGGCTGACCACATTTTGTCGACTGGTCAGTTGTTTGGTCGAAAGTCTGTAGGTCGACCAAGATTTTATAGTCGAGCATTTGCAAATATATATATGCAGTACCGGTCAAAAGTTTGAACACACCTATTTAAGGGTTTTTCTTTATTTGTACTATTTTCTACATTGTAAAATAATAGTAAAGACATCACAACTATGAAAACACATACGGAATCATGTAGTGACCAACAACAAAAAAAGTGTTACAACAAATCTCAATATATTTTATATTTGAGATTCTTCAAAGTAGCCACCCCCTTTGCCTTGATGACAGCTTTGCTCACTCTTGGCATTCTCTCAACCAGCTTCTTGAGGTAGTCACCTGGAATGCATTTCAACTACCTAATATAAAATGCTACCTAATATAATGTTTACATACCCTACATTATTCATCTCATATGTATACGTATATACTGTATTCTATATCATCTACTGCATCTTTATGTAATACATGTGTCACTAGCCACTTTAACTATGCCACTTTGTTTACATACTCATCTCATATGTATATACTGTACCCAATACCATCTACTGTATCTTGCCTATGCCGCTCTGTACCATCACTCATTCATATATCTTTATGTACATATTCTTTATCCCCTTACACTAGTTTTGGAATTGCTAGCTAGATTTTCTTGTTGGTTATTACTGCATTGTCGGAACTAGAAGCACAAGCATTTCGCTACACTCACATTAACATCTGCTAACCATGTGTATGTGACAAATAAAATTTGATTTGATTTGAACTAACAGGTGTGCCTTGTTAAAAGTTAATTTGTGGAATTGATTTCCTTCTTAATGTTTTTGAGCCAATCAGTTGTGTTGTGACAAGGTAGGGGTGGTATACAGAATATATCCCTATTTGGTAAAAGACCAAGTCAATATTATGGCAAGAACAGCTCAAATAAACAAAGAGAAACGACAGTCCACCATTACTTTAAGACATCTAGGAAAATTAAGACCTTTGAAAGTTATATCCTTCCTGTTTGGTCCTGACTGGGGGTGTCATCCGATGGGGCCACAGTGTCTCCTGACCCCTCCGGTCTCAGCCTCCAGTATTTATGCTGCAGTAGTTTGTGTCGGGGGGCTAGGGTCAGTTTGTTATATCTGGAGTACTTCTCCTGTCCTATCCGGTGTCCTGTGTGAATTTAAGTGTGCTCTCTCTAATTCTCTCTTTCTTTCTCTCGGAGGACCTGAGCCCTAGGACCATGCCTCAGGAATACCGGGCATGATGACTCCTTGCTGTCCCCAGTCCACCTGGCCGTGCTGCTGCTCCAGTTTCAACTGTTCTGCCTGTGATTATTATTATTTGACCAGCCCCTTTTCCCCACCTTACCGTGTTTAGGAGTAATAAATGACCTGTAAACTGTATTTCTCTCTGCCTCTGTCTTTCCCCACACCAACAATCACATACTTTTTCACTCCACGGGGAGTTGAGATGTAGCAGGGTGTTGCGTTCCCTCCTCCAAGAGGCGTACGTACAGTAGGTGAACGGATGATCTCCACGTGTGGTTCCCACCATGAAGCATAGAGGAGGTGGTGTGATGGTGTGTGGCTGCTTTGCTGGTGACACTGTCTGTGATTTATTTAGAATTCAAGGCACACTTAACCAGCATGGCTACCACAGCATTCTGTAGTGATACGCCATCACATGTGGTTTGCGCTTAGTGGGACTATCATTTGTTTTTCAACAGGACAATCACCCAACACACCTCCAGGCTGTGTAAGGGATATTTAACCAAGAAGGAGAGTGATGGAGTGCTGCATCAGATGACCTGGCCTCCACAATCACCCGACCTGAACACAATTGAGATGGTTTGGGATAAGTTGGACCGCAGAGTGAAGGAAAATAAGCCATCAAGTGCTCAGCATATGTATCAACTCCTTCAAGACTATTGTAAAAGCATTCCAGGTGAAGCTGGTTGAGAGAATGCCAAGAGTGTGTAAAGCTGTCCTCAATGCAAAGAGTAGCTACATTGATGAATCTAAAATATATTTTGATTTGTTTAACACTTTTTTGGTTACTATATGATTACATGTGTTATTTCATCGTTTTGATGTCTTCACTGTTATTCTACAATGTAGAAAATAGTAAAAATAAAGTAAAACCCTTGAATGAGTAGACGTGTGCAAACTTCTGACCTGTCATCCATGACTGTCTCAGTGGACTAATCCATTGCGGAGGACACGGGGATGGCACAACAGTATTACCAGTAGTAAATGCATCGGTAATTACCATCATTTCTAGTCCACAATGTTTGTTTGGATACGTTAATTTATGTCAATGCACTCAATATATTATTACATTATTTTAGCGTTCTCATGGTCAGAGTGGACACATTGTTTGTAGACTGCACAACCTAGGCTACACTTGTAGGAAACAAGTTTTGGCTCCTGTCAATGTTGAGTAAGGACACAAATCTGATTATGCAAAGAATTAGGCCTAGGCTACCCGGACATTTCTGGGGGGAATGGCCCTAGCCCTCACCCTCTGATCCAACAGGTCCCAGACGTGCTCAATAGGATTGAGATCTGGGATCGTCGCTGGCCATGGCAGAACATTGACATTCCTGTCTTGCAGGAAATTACACAAAGAACGAGCAGTATGGCTGGTGGCATTGCTGGAGGGTCATGTCAGGAGGAGCCTGCAGGAAATGTACTACATGAGGGAGGATAATGTCTTCCCTGTAACTCACAGCGTTGAGATTGCCTGCAATGACAACAAGCTCAGTCCGATGATGCTGTGACACACCGCCCCAGACCATGACGGACTCTCCACCTTAAAAATCGATCCTGCTCCAGAGTACAGGCCTCGGTGTAACGCTCATTCCTTCGACGATAAACGGGAATCCAACCATCATCCCTGGTGAGACAAAACCACGACTTGTCAGTGAAGAGCACTTTTTGCCAGACCTGTCTGATCCAGCGACGGTGGATTTGTGCCCATAGGCGGCGTTGTTGCCGGTGATGCCTGGTGAGGATCTGACTTACAACAGGAACGCACAATCCCTCCATCAGTGCTGAGAGAGGCTGGACTGAGGGCTTGTAGGCCTGTTGTAACTTGGGCAGTTGTTGTTGCCATCCTGTACCTGTCCCACAGGTGTGATGTTCGGATGTACCGATCCTGTGCAGGTGTTGTTACGGTCAGCTGTCCGTCCTGTAGCGCTGTCTTAGGCGTCTCACAGTAAGGACAATGCAATGTATTGCCCTAGCCACATCTGCAGTCCTCATGCCTCCTTGCAGCATGCCTAAGGCACGTTCACGCAGATGAGCAGGGAACCCTGGGCAACTTTCTATTGGTGTTTTTCAGATCAGAGTCAGAAGAAAGGCCTCTTTAGTGTCCTACGTTTTCATAACTGTGACCTTAATTGCCTACCATCTGTAAGCTGTTAGTGTCTTAACGACAATTCCACAGGTGCATCTTCATTAATTGTTTACGGCTCATTGAACAAGCAACGGAACCAGTGTGTAAACCCTTTACAATGAAGATCTGTGATGTTATTTGGATTTTTACAGGGTCCTGAAAAGGGGACATTAATTTTTTTGCTGAGTTTAGTTCCTCAAAGTAGCCTATTTTTAAAAAATCATTCCTGCTTTATTTCGATAACCACTCAGCTTGAAAGAGAGGGAAAAAATGTAATTCTCTTATCCGGTGGAAACATCATAAAATAGGCCTACCTGATTACTTCTTATCCCTTGCGCAAATAGCCTACAGCTATGTCTGTCCGAAACTTACTGGAGCTGGAAACTCTGAAGGCCCAGAATATTTGAGACAATGTTGCAAGTTTGCTAGAGTGAGCTTCAGGCCAGACCCAAGTTAATAGTTGACACAATGTTTCAAGTTCCTTGCAGACAGGCCATGCATAGCCAATGCAATATATAGGATATTTATAAGGATATTTTCTATCTGCAGGCTGCAATGTTTTTATTTGTAGGCCATTTTTCTTTTACATAGTTGGCAACGGCAATAGAACTTACTTTTAGAATTTTGATTAACCGCAATCATTTTGCGATACGAAGACTTAAATTAAATTAAACTGTTCCACGAAAATCATAACTGGCACGCGGATCGGTAGAAATGGTAAGATATATTGGCACTCCAAATGGAAATGGTTGCCACCTCCTGGTGTAACCTCTTAGGAGCATAACAACAGAATCTGCGAAGGCCAGCAGCAGCGGAGGAAGAGGGTCGGGAACAGTTTTTCTTCTTGTTAGGCTATCTTGATCTCTGGCTCCCTCAAATCATTTGTGTCTTAATAATTTAAATCAATGTGCTAAAAGCATCAGACAAGCTCAGTAGCCTACATATAGTTGATTTTATTAAAACACATACAGTGAGGGAAAAAAGTATTTGATCCCCTGCTGATTTTGTACGTTTGCCCACTGACAAAGAAATGATCCGTCTATAATTTTAATGGTGGGTTTATTTGAACAGTGAGAGACAGAATAACAACAACAAAATCCAGAAAAACACATGTCAAAAATGTTAAATTGATTTGGATTTTAATGAGGGAAATAAGTATTTGACCCCCTCTCAATCAGAAAGATTTCTGGCTCCCAGGTGTCTTTTATACAGGTAACGAGCTGAGATTAGGAGCACACTCTTAAAGGGAGTACTCCTAATCTCAGCTTGTTACCTGTATAAAAGACACCTGTCCACATAAGCAATCAATCAATCAAGATTCCAAACAAATCTCCATCCAGGCTCCATGCAAGATCTCACCTCGTGGAGTTGCAATGATCATGAGAACGGTGAGGAATCAGCCCAGAACTACACGGGAGGATATTGTCAATGATCTCAAGGCAGCTGGGACCATAGTCACCAAGAAAACAGTTGGCAACACACTGCGCCGTGAAGGACTGAAATCCTGCAGTGCCCGCAAGGTCCCCCTGCTCAAGAAAGCACATACATGCCTGTCTGATGTTTGCCAATGAACATCTGAATGATTCAGAGGACAACTGGGTGAAAGTGTTGTGGTCAGATGAAACCAAAATGGAGCTCTTTGGCATCAACTCAACTCACCATGTTTGGAGGAGGAGGAATGCTAACTATGACCATGAACACCATCCCCACCGTCAAACATGGAGGTGGAAACATTATGCTTTGGGGTGTTTTTCTGCTAAGGGGACAGGACAACTTCACCCCATCAAAGGGACGATGGATGGGGCCATGTACCGTCAAATCTTGGGTGAGAACCTCCTTTCCTCAGCCAGGGCATTGAAAATGGGTCGTGGATGGGTATTCCAGCATGACAATGACCCAAAACACACAGCCAAGGCAACAAAGGAGTGGCTCAAGAAGAAGCACATTAAGGTCCTGGAGTGGCCTAGCCAGTCTCCAGACCTTAATCCCATAGAAAATCTGTGGAGGGAGCTGAAGGTTTGAGTTACCAAATGTCAGCCTCGAAACCTTAATGACTTGGAGAAGATCTGCAAAGAGGAGTGGGACAAAATCCCTCCTGAGATGTGTGCAAACCTGGTGGCCAACTACAAGAAACGTCTGACCTCTGATTGCCAACAAGGGTTTTGCCACCAAGTAAGTCATGTTTTGCAGAGGGGTCATACTTATTTCCCTCATTAAAATGCAAATCAATTCATAACATTTTTGACATGCATTTATCTGGATTGTTTTGTTATTCTGTCTCACTGTTCAAATAAACCTACCATTAAAATTATGGACTGATCATTTTTGTCAGTGGGCAAACGTACAATCAGCAGGGGATCAAATACCTTTTTCCCCTCACTGTAGGGTGTAGGAAAACTAAATGTTTTAATGTTGACCAATCGATTGAACAGACGACTCTAGGTTAACCAAGGATTATTTGTTTTATTTTTTTTTTGGGGGGGGCCCTAAATGTATCATCATATAAAGAGGAGTTATGGTGTGTTAAAATTAGCACTTTCTTACCTCATTGTTGTGTAGTGTCAGACACAGCTTACACTCATAAGAGCCCAAATGGTTCTTCATGAAATAGGGGTCCTTGTTGATGTCGATGGTCTCCAGGGCCAGCTGGCGGAGCCGCTCTCGCCTATCCCGGTTGCTCTCCGAGGAGGACGCCACGCCACCGCTCCCCGTCTTGCCCCCAGCTCTGTGTTGGAAATCCATCTTTGCGGGGCGATGGATTCACTCACCTTCAAACCTCCTCCTGCTGATAGGCAGCTGGTCAAATAGTCTGAAAATGTCTTCAGACTGGAGAAACATACAGGAAGAATATTGTCAATGTTATGTTTGTAACAAACACTAGCAAAATAAATAAGATTGATTAGATCAATTCCACAACTAATCTGCACTGTGGCATAGAAGGTGGAAACTACTTAACTAGCTAGCCATCTCTGTGGCTGTGATTGGCAATTGCCAATCTAACCTCCACCATTGGAGAACACGTAAAATATATTCATATGATGCATTTGCAGAACAACTGAAACAACGTAACGTTACCTAGCCAATAGATTAGCGTGCGACTAACTAGCTGGCTATTTATCCAATACTAACTAGTTACATTATCCATTTGCAAACATAACTACATCATTGGCTAACTTAACGTTACTACATCAAAAGCACTGCATGTATTAACTAAATCAAATGAGTTACATCTAATATACGTTACTGGGTTTTGGTGCGCATGTTAGCTAAAGTAGCTTTGTTGAGCTAACCGGCAAAGTAGCTCAACATAATGACGATTTTAACTTTAAACGAACAAAACGGGGCACCTTTTCATATCTGGTTGCCGTATATTCCGTAAAATAAATACATTACCCTAGCTAATACCACATTTACCAGATAATTACTAGTTGTAAAACTCACCAATTAATTTACGTTTCGATCACGCTGTTCACAAGTTAAACATTCATGCGCACGCGTGAACGTCACTTTTGTACGTTTGTATATCTTTATTGACAAACGTACAGAAAACACAATTTGACGATGTCAAATGCGGTCTTTCTTTAGCTTTACTGTACGAACTAGATTAACAAAAACATCAATATCTTAATTACTCCCCTCCCTAAAATTTGAGACATCCCTTTGGCCATAATTTATAGCCTATAATGTTCAAATGCGTATCAGTCCAACCACAAAATGTCCTCACACGGTCACCATACTACGAAAGCAAGTGTGACATATAAAGGAGTGTCCAAGTTTCTTTTTTTTCTAGGGACGTAGCTAGGCTAGTATCGGACACTTCGACCGCAGTGTTTAACCAACACATTTCATGACGCTTTGTTAGTTAGGCAGCGAGTAGTTGAAAGTAAGTGCACTTCTTCTGACAGCAGCAGCAGGAGGCGGCTTGAGGAACTAGCTGAAACGAGTTTACCCGCATGAAACTACCGCAGTGAGGCGTGTAACGATGTATATTACCAACACTGACATTTTGACAGAATAGCAAGCTAGGCTAGGTTGCCCTCAGCCATAAGGACATGGCTCTTTTTAGCTGAGAGTGTTGTTGACCAAAGATTTGTATAATTAACGGTCAACCCTGTGCTGCATTTGTGAACCGCCTCAGGATGCGTTTCAATGAGAAGGAACTAATTTCGTTGAGTCGCCAACCATCTGAGAGGGCGGCGGAACTTGGCATGCGAGGACCGAAGAAAGGAGATGGTATGACTAATCCGAGTGGGATCACTATCATTATCACTGATGTCCAACACCTAACGTTAGTCTAGATCTTAGCTACTCTAACTTGCCGGTTAGCAATTGTTACTCATTCATTGGAAGGCTACTGTAATGTCAAATTGATGGCATGATCAGGAAGACATTTGCTCATTCATTTGTTCTCATCTGTTATGCCAGTTGTGAAGAGGAGGTTGGTGAAGCTGGTGGTTAATTTCCTGTTCTACTTCCGAACTGATGAGGAGGAGGTAGGAAGAGTCACCACCACCATCTTATGTCTGTCTCTGACTGTATGGGGACTGGGCAAGTGACAGTGGGTGTGTTTTTTTTTTTCTCTCCTTGACAGCCTCAAGGTGCCTTGTTGCTAGAGCAGTGCCGGGTAGAAAGAGAGGACAGCCTTGCCTTCTCTATCAGTGAGTCCAAAACTGATCTCCTCTGCATTCATTGTTTGGTTGGCTGTGACCCACTTTTGTTTGACTTTTTTTGTAATTTAGCAGATGCTCTTATCCAGAATAAACATTGCTAGAGTGCTCAACTAGAAAAGGAAAACCAAAGTCCTTTTTAAGCTTTAGTCACTGTACAAAAACATTGTGGGAACTGCTGTCCTAAGGAACCAATCTTCTCTCAGCTTTCCTAGATGAGGCAGAGAGGAAGTACCTGTTTGAGTGTGACTCCCAGGAGCAGTGTCAGGAGTGGATTGACTCCATCATCAAGGCCAGGTAATATAGGACTGCCCCATTTCACTTGTCTATTAGTGCAGAGGGTACAGCTACAGAAGCTCTTCAGGGCCAGGGTGGGTGACTATTTTTGCATGACTCAGCCTAGTTGCCACTCTGTTCCTCATCTGTCCTACAGTTATGAGTTCATGAGGAAGAACTTGATCTTCTATCGCACAGAGATCCACCGGCTGACCGGCAAGGTAAGGCAGACGGACCTGTTATCTGGATGGTCTCTTCTAACCATAGACTTAACAAAGTAACTCTACACAACCTGAATACACACTGATTACCTTCTCCTAGGACCCTCTGGAGCAGTATGGTATTGAAGATGAGACGCGCTTCCAGGTCACTAGTGGCCTACATCTCATGCCTAAAGACATTTAAGATGTACTGTAGCCCCCGCCTACCTATGATGGACTTCTCATCACACCAACCACATCCCTTAGCATCTCAATATTATAGTGGTATTTTCTTGCTCAAGAGTCCAACCTAGGTAAATGGGGAAAGCCTCTTATATTTTAGATTGTTTGTTGTAATGATATGGCCTCCTATATCCACGTACTGTACAACTGTTTCACGGGCTACTGCAGTGATATTCAAAGTTTTTTTTTTTTTTTTTTTTTTACTCAATTTTATTCCCAGCAGAATTTCTGGGGACTTTTTTTTTTTTTCCTACAATATTAACTTCAACCCTTCTGTCACCTGCTGTACATTTAGTCATTTCACTCATTGAGTTGGCTGGCTGTGTGATTCTCATTTTCTATATGTGTAAATATGTTTTTTTTACTATGGTTTTCTAGTGTAAGAAGTTGTATTCTTAGTACAATGTGATGACTGTAAAGCTGTCAGCCATTGAATGTGCAGAGGTTTTTGACTTCTTGAACCCCCCAGTGAATGAGACTGAAATGATGTACAGGCTGCACTTTTATCCAACCCACTTATTTTTTCACTTCATGTTCTTGTATGTCATGTGTTTAGCCAGATTGGCAATACCTTTTGAGCTTGACCAATATTCCACGACAGTTGATCTTATTGGTGTTAGTTATGATTACTAATCTTATTTGTACTTTAGACCAATGTTTTTAGTTTTCATGATACTTTTGCACATGTTTGTCTCTCTCTGTAACAAATACTTGTCATGACTAGTTTAAGAATTGCACTCATCTACCTTCTTACCTGCCTACTTTTAAAGCTATTTTACACCAGTTAATCTGTTTAACACTTTAATTCAAATTGAGGACTACTGTTATTTAAATGTGAAACTGACAATGTCGTCCTCAAACTCCTTTATCCACAATTAAAGTCTGACTTGGAATAGAGCAGCAGTGATCCTACAATGGTAACAATGCATGTTACTTTTCTCCAGACTACAATTTCCTCAACACTGCATCACTGTTCTGGGACACTATCAATGGATTTGCAGAATGTCCTTCCAATAATGACAATGCTTTGATTATGTATGTTGAATGTTTCTGTTGCGTTACTTTGGCACGTTGAGTGTGTGCCGTGTGGTTAAACCTAAAGCCTGTTTATGCTTTTACTTCAAGTAATACAATTTAAATTTCACTGTCATACTTCAATACCACCAAGTATGAGTTCTATCATTTTTTTGAATAAAGTCAGCTTTTAAAGACTTCACCTTTTTTGTGAGTGAGCTTGTTTTATTCCAAGCTTAATCAATGTAGAAGTCAAAATGTAGTGTAAAAATGGTCTCCCTGTCACCAGTTGCTCTATTGCTCACACTGTGTCAAACAACTTCTGTCTAGTGCATAGAGACCGGATGCCCCTGATTTCCAACGACAGTCCCTGAGTCTGCTGGCCTGTCCCTGACAAGAGCTGTCTCAAATGTTCCTGATTATTCTTCAAATAAAAAAGCGAAGATTTAGGCTGATATTTCAATCAAATGCTATATTGCTGGTGACACCTTAATTGGGGAGGACTGGCTAGAAAGGGATAAATGGAATGCAGCACTCCACCATTCAGGCCATTGTGGTAGAGTGGCCAGAAGGCAGTAAAAGGCCACTGACAGCCCGCTTGGAGATTGCTAAAGGACTCTGACCATGAGAGACAAGATTCTCTGGTCTGCTGAAACCAAGATTGAACTCTTTGGCCTGAATGCCAAGTGTCATGCCTGGAGGAAACCTGGCACCATCCCACTGGTGCAGCACTGATGTTTTCCAGTGGCAGTGACTGGGAGACTAGTCAGGATCGAGGGAAAGATGTGCAAAGTACAGAGATCCTTGATGACAACCTGCTCAGGACCTCAGACTGGGGCAGAGGTTCACCTTCCAACAGGACAACCGCACAAAGCCAAGTCAACACAGGAGTGGCTTCAGGACAAGTCTCTGAACGTCCTTGAGGTTCCCATCCAGAGCCCGGACTTGAACCAGATTGAACATATCTGGAGAGACCTGAAAATAGCTGTGCAGCAATGCTCCCCATCCAACCTGACAGAGCTTGAGAGGATCTGCAGAGAAGACTGGGAGAAACTCAGCAAATACAGGTGTGTCAATCTTGTAACATCACCCAAGAAGACTCTAGGCTGTAAACGCTGCCAAAGGTGCTTCAAAGTACTGAGTAAAGTGTCTGAACACTTCTCTAAATGTGATCCTTCGGGGTATTTGTTTTAATACATTTGCAAACATTTCTACAAACCTGTTTTTGCTTTGTCATTATGGGGTACTGTGTGTAGATGAGGAAAAAAACAATTCAATCCATTTTAGAATAAGGCTGTAAAGCAACCAAATGAAAGTATTCACACCCTTTCTCCCCAAAAAAATATTCTTACAGCCTGAATTTTAAATGGTTTAAATTTAGATTTTTTTTGTCACTGGCCTACACACAATAATGTCAAAGTGGAATTATGTTTTTTTGAGTTTTGACTCAATATTAAAAAATGAAAAGCTGAAATGTCTTGAGTCAATAAGTATTCAACCCCTTTGTTATGACAAGCCTAAAGTTCAGGAGTAAAAATTTGCATAAGTTGCATAGACTCACTTTGTGTCAATAATAGTGTTTAACGTGTTTTTTTGAATGACTACCTCTCTGTACCCCACACACACAATTATCTGTAAAGCCCCTCAGTCGAGCAGTGAATTTCAAACAGATTCAACCACCAAAAGCAGGCATTGAATATCCCTTTCAGCATGGTTAAGTTATGAATTCACCTTCAGATGGTGTATCAATAAACCCAGTCACTAACTCAGTTGCTGGAGAGGAAAGAAACTGCTCAGGGATTTCACAATGAGGCCAATGGTGACTTTAAAACAGTCACATAGTTGAATGGCTCTGATAGGAGAACACTGAAGATGGATCACCAACATTGTAGTTATTCCATAATACTAACCTAATTGACAGAGTGAAAAGAAGGAAGCCTGTACAGAATAAAAATATTAAAAAACATGCATCCTGTTAGCAAAAAGGCACCAAAGTAATAATGCAAAAAGTGTGGCAAAGCAACTCCCTTTTTGTTCTGAATACAAAGTGTAATGTTTGGGGCAAATCCAATACAACACATTATTGACTCAAGACATTTCAGCTTTTCATTTGTAATTAATTTGTATTCAGTGATAAAAACATAATTCCACTTTGACATTATGGGGTATTGTGTGCAGGCCAGTGACACAAAATCTACATTCAATACATTTGAAATTCTGGCAGTAACTCAACAAAATGTGAAAAAAGTAAAGGGGTATGAATACTTTCTGAAGGCACTATATCATTGGGTCCTACATTTCAGCACTACGAGACAGGGCTCATTCGTTACTGTATTACAATAAAGCAGCTACCAGAATGACCACTAGCGACAAAGCTTTCACTAGCGACAAAGCCCGTTTTTTGGTGAATTCACTCACCTGTTCACAAATTCGGACTCCATTTTCCCTGTACAACATGTAATGGATATAATGAAAAATGTGAATTTGTCTTTTTCTCTCACTTTGTGACATCAGGGCTGGCAACATTGCAGAATGTGAAACTGAAAGAGACTCTGTTTCCATTTAGCCTACTGCCAGTTAAATCTTGCCCGAAAAATAATTGTGCCTTTTGTACGTGTCTTCTAACAGAGGTATTTTTCCAACAAACAAACAGGGGTTCCAGTGACACATTGTGGACAGAGTAACTGCTCCTTTCTGCTGTTCCTCCACCGTGCTCTGTAACCCACACCCTACTCAATTATTGACACAAGCGATCTCATTAGGTTTAAAAGAGTGGCCTCCTCAGAGCACCAGAGAGAGGGATAATGACAGAGAGAGAACATGTAGTTTTTTCCCTGTCCTGATGTGTGCCATTGTGTTTTTTGTTGTTGTTGCATACTTGCAGTTGTCTGTGTGTCTATCTTTGTGTGAAATAGAGAGAATTTGGCAGGGCGGTACATGTAGTATGAATACAAACAGAGACAGTACCAGCTAGGCTACTGCCCACACAATTGGCAAACAGTTGGAGTTCAAAGTTCGCAGGCTGGTCTTAGAAGATGAGACACCTCATGATAACAACAGCGTCAGCCAGGGCATTGAATCGTAGCCCAGGGTGCGACCAGAAATAACCCTGTTAAGACACTGTGCCCTACAGTTGAGGTTTAGACTGTGGTTGGTCTCTCTGTCTTGTTACCATTCAGGAAGGGACTTTCCCAGAGGACAGTTGTTGAATTCCTTCTTTGAAGGTACCCCAATGGGCACAGATGTCAGGTCAACATCTAGTTTTGATTTACGTTTGATTGAGTTGTCAACTAACGTGATTTCAAGGTAAAATCAATGGAAAATGTTAACCATGTCATTGGATTTAGGTAAAACATTTGGTGAAAATAATAATATTCCTGAAATTCCTTTACATTGATGACTTTTTGAAAATCCAATCACTTCTTGCACTTTGATTAAACGTCATCATGGCCAGCACAGACTGAAATAAGACATGTTGTTATTCCACATTTCATATTCTATGGGAGTTATTGGAAGAACGACTTGGGAGCATTCACTAGGTTTGAACTAGTTGAGAACACCAATTGGCTAACAGCTAACTAAACTCATCAAAAAAAGAAACGTCCTCTCACTGGCAACTGCGTTTCTTTAAATATAAATATATGTAAATATTTGTATGAACATAACAAGATTCAACAACTGAGACATAAACTGAACAAGTTCCACAGACATGTGACTAACAGAAATTGAATAATGTGTCCCTGAACAAAGGGGGGTCAAAATCAAAAGTAACAGTCAGTATCTGGGTTGGCCACCAGCTGCATTAAGTACTGCAGTGCATCTCCTTCTCATGGACTGCACCAGATGTGCCAGTTGTTACTGTGAGATATAAGGCACCTACAAGTTCCCGGACATTTCTGGGGGAAATGGCCCTAGCACTCACCCTCTGATCCAACAGGTCCCAGACGTGCTCAATGGGATTGAGATCTGAGCTCTTCACTGGCCATGGCAGAACACTGACATTCCTGTCTTGCAGGAAATCACGCACAGAACGAGCAGTATGGCTGGTGGCATTGTCATGCTGGAGGGTCATGTCAGGATGAGCCTGCAGGAATGGTATCACATGAGGGAGGAGGATGTCTTCCCTGTAACACACAGCGTTGAGATGGCCTGCAATGACAAC
This sequence comes from Oncorhynchus mykiss, assembly GCF_013265735.2. Lineage (NCBI taxonomy): Eukaryota > Metazoa > Chordata > Actinopteri > Salmoniformes > Salmonidae > Oncorhynchus > Oncorhynchus mykiss. The sequence continues at coordinate 78,614,206 of NC_048572.1, forward strand.
AAGCTCAGTCCGATGATGCTGTGACACACAGCCCCAGACCATGACGGACCCTCCACCTCCAATTTGATCCCGCTCCAGAGTACAGGCCTCGGTGTAACGCTCATTAGTCGACGATAAACATGAATCCGATCATCACCCCTGGTGAGACAAAACCGTGACTCGTCAGTGAAGAGCACTTTTTGCCAGTCCTGTCTGGTCCAGCGATGGTGGGTTTGTGCCTATAGGCGACATTGTTGCCGGTGATGTCTGGTGAGGACCTGCCTTACAACAGGCCTACAAGCCCTCAGTCCAGCCTCTCTCAGTCTATTTCGGACAGTCTGAGCACTGATGGAGGGTTTGTGCGTTCCTGGTGTAACTCGGGCAGTTGTTGTTGCCATCCTGTAGCTATCCCGCAGGTGTGATGTTCGGATGTACCGATCCTGTCCAGGTGTTGCGAGGACGATCAGCTGTCTGTCCTGTCTCCTTGTAGCGCTGTTTTAGGCGCCTCACAGTACGGACATTGCAATTTATTGCCCTGGCCACATCTGCAGTCTTCATGCCTCCTTGCAGCATGCCTAAGGCACATTCTCGCGAGCAGGGACCCTGGGCATCTTTCTTTTAGTGCTTTTCAGAGTCAGTAGAAAGGCCTCTTTAGTGTCCTAAGTTTTCATAATTGTGACCTTAATTGCCTAAACGTCTGTCGGTAAACTGTTAGTGTCTTAACGACCGTTCCACATGTGCATGTTCATTAATTCATTGAACAAGCATGGGAAACAGTGTTTAAACCCTTTACAATAAAGATTTGTGAAGTTATTTGGATTTTTACAAATTATCAGTTGAAGACAGGGTCCTGAAAAAGGGACGTTTATTTTTTGCTGAGTTTTGCTACGTCACCAGCTAACGTACTACAAAAAATCCCCTTTTCCACATTTTGTTACGTTACAGCCTTATTCTAAAATAGATGAAATATTTGATTTTATCAATCTACACACAATACCCTATAATGACAAAGACAAAGCAAAAGCAGGTTTGTATACATTATTCAGACCCTTTGCTATGAGACTCAAAATTGAGCTCAGGTCCACCTGTGGTAAATTCAATTGATTGGACATGATTTGGAAAGGCACACACCTGTCTATATAAGGTCTCACAGTTGACAGTGCATGTCAGAGCAAAAACCAAGCTATAAGGTTGAAGGAATTGTCTGTAGAGCTCCGAGACAGGATTGTGTTGGGTACAGATCTGTGGCCAGACGGAAACCGCTCCTCAGTAAAAGGCACATTACGGCTCGCTTGGAGTTTGCCAAAAGGCTCTCAGACCATGAGAAACAAGATTCTCTGGTTTGATGAAACCAAGATTGAACTCATTGGCCTGAATGCCAAGAGTCACATCTGGAGAAAACCTGGCACCATCCCTATGGTGAAGCATGGTGGTGGCAGCATCATGCTGTAGGAAAGTTTTTCAGCGGCAGGGATTGGGAGACCAGTCAGGATCGAGGGAAAGATGAACGGAGCAAGTACAGAGATCCTTGATGAAAACCTGCTCAAGAGCACTCAGGATCTCAGACTGGGTCAAGGTTCACCTTCCAACAGGACATTGTCTTGGCTATGTGCTTAGGGTCAATGCAGGAGTGGCTTCGGGACAAGTCTCTGAATGTCCTTGAGTGGCAGAGCCCGGACTTGAACACGATAAAACATCTCTGGAGGGACCTGAAAATAGCTGTGCAGCGACGCTCCCCATCCAACCTGACAGCTTGAGAGGATCTGCACAGAACAATGGGAGAAACTCCCCAAATACAGGTGTGCCAAGCTTGTAGCATCATACCGAAGGAGACTCAAGGCTGTAATCGCTGCCAAAGGTACTTCAACACAGTACTGAGTAAAGAGTCTGAATACTTATGTAAATGTGGTATTTCAGTTTTTTTTTTTTCAAACATTTGCAAAAATATCTAAACCTGTTTTTGCTTTTTTTCATTACAAAACAATTTTAGAATAAGGCTGTAGCGTAACAAAATGTGGAAAATGTCAAGGGGAATACTTTCCGAATGCATTGTATGTAAATGAGAAATTTCTGTATTTCCTTTTCACTAAATTATCCTAAAATGTATAGAAACATGTTTTCCCTTTGTCATTATGGGGTATTGTGTGTGGATGTGTGAGAAAGAACACTCAAATTTGATCCATTTTGAATTCAGGCTTTTAAACAACAAAATGTGGAATAAGACAAGGGGTATGAATACTGTGTGAAGGCACTGTAGCTCAGGTGAAGACAGGGCTCATAAGTGATTGTAATGAACTCCCATGAGGGGTACTGAAGGAGCCTTGGGGTGCACCTTTTAACTAACTACGATACTAGAGGGTGTGCCCTGATGTTGCACCTGCAATCTGGTTATGACCCATAGAGATGGCTGCCATACACACGTTCAATGTAGATGGGGCCTTTCCTGAAGCCATGAGCTCATGGAGGAAAGTGAAAATGACAAATTGGACAGGAAGGTGACATTTCTGCATGGTCGTCACAACACTTCCTGAACACATTTCACTTGCAGGAATACAGGGATCGCATAGAGCAGGCATCATCTAGATTTAGCCGCTGGCCGTTTCCTTCATGAGTGGATGGTCAGGGAGCAGAAACATAATTACAAATCATGTGTAGACTGCAAATTGACCGCAAGAATCCCAAACAGATATGTGACTAAAACAGAATTGTTTCAAACCTTGCTTACCTTTGTATATACTGAACAAAAATATATTTCAATGATTTTACTGAGTTACAGCTCATATAAGGAAATCAGTCAATTGAAATAAATAAATTAGGTCCTAATCTATGGATTTCACATGACTGAGCAGGGGTGCAGCCATGGGTGGGCATAGGCACATCCATTGGGGAGCCAGGCCCACCCAATAAGAATGAGTTTTTCCCCACAAAAGGGATTTATTACAGACAGAAATACTCAGTTTCATCATCTGTCCGGGTTGCTGGTCTCAGACGATCCTGCAGGTAAAGAAGCCGGATGTGGAGTTCCTGGGCTGGCTTGGTTACACGTGGTCTGCTGTTGTGAGGCCGGTTGGATGTACTGCCAAATTCTCTAAAATGACTTTGGAGGTGGCTTATGGTAGAGAAATTAACATAAAATTATCTGGCAACAGCTTTGGTGGACATTCCTGGAGTCAGCATGCCAATTGCATGCTCCCTCAAAACTTGAGACATCTGTGGCATTGTGTTGTGTGACAAAACTACACATTGTAGAGTGGCCTTTTATTGTCCCCAGCACAAGATGCACCTGTGTGTTGATCATGCTGTTTAATCAGCTTCTTGATATGCCACACCTGTCAGGTTGATGGATTATCTTGGAAAATGAAAAATGCTCACTAACAGGGATGTAAACAAATTTGTGCACAAAATTTGAGAGAAATACGCTTTTTGTTCTTATGAAACATTTCTGGGATCTTTTATTTCAGCTCATGAAACATGGGACCAAGACTTCACATGTCATTTATATTTTTCTTCAGTATATATGATCACATCTCTATTAGGCTTTGGGAACAGATTCAAAAATGTAAATCAATTGGAGCCGATTTCCTGGTGTTTTTAAAGTATTTTATGTCCAACAATTATTTATTTTTTTGCCCAGAAAAATTGGGGGGCCAAATAAAACCATCCGAGGGCCAAATTTGGAGGGCAATCCTGGAGCTACAAGGCAGTCACATTCAGGGGCCACACCCACAACTTCAGTATGCTGGGTTTGCCAAAGCTTGCCATTCACTTGTGACAGGTTCGCCCGAAGAGGGAGTTCCTATGGTTGAGAGCTGTACAAGGTCTGAAAACCAGTGATGTTGTGGCCAATGTGGAGCAACAAGTAGAACTGATGCGCTCTCAAGACTAATGTTCCTCAATACTTGAGGGAGCAAGGGAATTGGTGGAAGTGCATACAGCAGCCATCTGTGTGATAGGGCATCGACCCTGAGTGGGCCTGCTGGACTCTTTATTGAAAACCACATAGGACAACGGGTTGAGTCTTGCGATGCGAGCAGACAGCGATGGCCCTTCCGAATCGAGCCTAGATCATCTTCATTACTGTAGGATGTGTCCTCCAGTCTGAAGGAAGAGGGCCTCCTCTGGAGAGAAGGTCTGCTGCCTGATTCTCCAACCCCGGTGGGTATATTTCTCTGAGGGATGTAAGGTGTCTGCTTGCCCAAAGCAGTAGCTCACTTTCTACCTGGTGCAGTTAAATTATTTATATTAGGGATGCACCAATATGACATTTTTGGCCGATACCGATATCTGATATTTTCCTTTCCCCCAAAAAACAATACCGCTAACCGATATTTAACATTTTTGCAGCCTTTTAAGCATTCTAGTACAGTTAAATAGTTAACACACACATACAGTGAGGCAAAAAAGTATTTAGTCAGCCACCAATTGTGCAAGTTCTCCCACATAAAAAGATGAGAGAGGCCTGTAATTTTCATCATAGGTACACTTCAACTATGACAGACAAAATGGAAAAAAAAATCCAGAAAATCACATTGTAGGACTTTTTTATGAATTTATTTGCAAATTATGGTGGAAAATAAGTATTTGGTCACCTACAAACAAGCAAGATTTCTGGCTCTCACAGACCTGTAACTTCTTCTTTAAGAGGCTCCTCTGTCCTCCACTCGTTACCTGTATTAATGGCACCTGTTTGAACTTGTTATCAGTAAAAAAGACACGTGTCCACAACCTCAAACAGTCACACTCCAAACTTCACTATGGCCAAGACCAAAGAGCTGTCAAAGGACACCAGAAACAAAATTGTAGACCTGCACCAGGCTGGGAAGACTGAATCTGCAATAGGTAAGCAGCTTGGTTTGAAGAAATCAACTGTGGGAGCAATTATTAGGAAATGGAAGACATACAAGACCACTGATAATCTCCCTCGATCACAAGAACGGTGAGCAAAAATCCCAGAACCACACAGAGGGAACTAGTGAATGACCTGCAGAGAGCTGGGACCAAAGTAACAAAGCCTACCATCAGTAACACACTACGCCGCCAGGGACTCAAATCCTGCAGTGCCAGACGTGTCCCCCTGCTTAAGCCAGTACATGTCCAGGCCCGTCTGAAGTTTGCTAGAGAGCATTTGGATGATCCAGAAGAAGATTGGGAGAATGTCATATGGTCAGATGAAACCAAAATATAACTTTTTGGTAAAAACTCAACTCGTCGTGTTTGGAGGACAAAGAATGCTGAGTTGCATCCAAAGAACACCATACCTACTGTGAAGCAGGGGGTGGAAACATCATGCTTTGGGGATGTTTTTCTGCAAAGGGACCAGGACGACTGAGCCGTGTAAAGGAAAGAATGAATGGTGCCATTTTTCGTGAGATTTTGAGTGAAAACCTCCTTCCATCAGCAAGGGCATTGAAGATGAAACGTGGCTGGGTCTTTCAGCATGACAATGATCCCAAACACACCGCCCGGGCAACAAAGGAGTGACTTCGTAAGAAGCATTTCAAACATACCTTGTTCAGTCTCCTCAGGACTTTGAATGGCCCCACAAACTGCGGGCCCAGCTTCCGGCAGGGCAGGTTTCGGGTCAAGAGCCAGACGCGGTCCCCCGGTGCAAACACCGGGGCCTCACTGTGGTTGTGATCTGCGCAGGTTTTCTGGCGCCTCACGGCCCGAAGGTGCACGTGAGCGGCGTCCCAGGTCTCCTCAGCGCGCCTAAACCAGTCATCCACTGCAGGAGCCTCGATCTGGCTCTGATGCCAAGGCGCGAGGACCGGCTGGTACCCCAGTACGCACTGGAAGTGGGAGAGGTTAGTGGAGGAGTGGCGGAGCGAGTTCTGGGTCATCTCTGCCCAGAGCACGAACGTTTTCCACTCCCCCGGCCGGTCCGGGCAATAGGACCGCAGACACCTACCCACATCCTGGTTCACTTTCTCCATCTGCCCGTTACTCTCGGGGTGAAAACCCGAGGTAAGGCTGACCGAGACACCCAGACGTTCCATGAACGCCCTCCAGACCCTTGACGTGAACTGGGGACCTCGATCAGATACTATGTCCTCAGGCACCCCGTAGTGCCGGAAGACGTGTGTAAACAGGGCCTCCGCAGTCTGTAGGCCATAGGGAGACCGGGCAAAGGGAGGAGACGACAGGACTTAGAAAACCGATCCACAATGACCAGGATCGTGGTGTTACACTGTGATGGAGGAAGATCACGTTAGGAAATCCACCGACAGGTGCGACCACGGCCGTTGTGGAACGGGTAAGGGTGGTAACTTCCCTCTGGGCAAGTGCCTAGAGGCCTTGCACTGGGCGCACACCGAGTAGGGGGAAACATAAACCCTCACGTCCTTAGCTAAACTCGACCACCAGTACTTCTCACTAAGACAGCGCATTGTCCGACCGATGCCCGGATGCCCAGAGGAGGGTGACGTATGGGCCCAATAGATCAAACGGTCACGGACAACAGACGGACCATACAGACGCCCAGCTGGACATTGGGGGGGGGAGTGGGTTCTGTACATAACGCCCGCTCGATGTCCGCGTCCAGCTCCCACACTACCGGTGCCACCAGACAAGAGGCCGGGAGTATGGGAGTGGGATCCATGGGCCGCTCCTCTGTGTGACGAGGTACTCATAGTGCCCTGAGGTGGTACTAAATGCCGTCTTCCACTCGTACCACACTTAGATCTCGTACCACACACTCGTACCACACCTAACTGTACCACACCTAGATCTGGTTGATGCCTCGATAGTCAATACACGGGCGCAGACCTCCATCCTTCTTCACAAAAAAGAAACTCGGGGAGGCAGGTGAAGTGGAGGGCCGAATTTACCCCTGCTCCAGGGATTCGGAGACATATGTTTCCAGAGCCGCCGTCTCCTCTTGTGACAGGGGATACAAGTGACTCCTGGGAAGTGCTGCGTCTACCAGGAGATTTATCGCACAATCCCCCCCGTCGATGGGGTGGTATTTGAGTCGCCTTCTTCTTACAGAAGGTGAGAGCCAAATCGGCATATTCAGAGGGGATGCGCACGGTGGAGACCTGGTCTGGACTTTCCATCGTAGTTGCACTAACGGAAACCCCTAAACACCTCCCCGAGCAATCTCGTGACCATCCCGTGAGAGCCCTCTGTTGCCACAAAATAGTGGGGTCATGACAGGCCAACCAGGCTATCCACAGCACCACGGGAAATGCAGGAGAATCAATAAGGGAAGATAAAAAAAATATATCCTTGTGATCCTCCCGCGTAACCATGCCCAGTGGAGCGGTGGCCTCCCTAATTAGCCCCGACCCCAATGGTCAACTATCTAGGGCGTGAACTGGGAAGGGCATATCCACTGGCACAATAGGGATCCCTAAACTATGGGCAAGTGATCTGTCAATAAAGTTCCCAGCTGCGCCTGAATCTATGAGCGCCTTATGCTGGGAATGCGGGGAAAACACAGGAAAATTAATATACACAAACATATGTGCAACAGAGGGCTCTGGGTGAGCCTGGTGCCGACTCACCTGGGGTGACACAAAAGTGCCCTGCCTGCTGCCTCGACTCCCAGAGGAACATCTCCAGCACTGACCGGCAGTGTGCCCTCTGCAGCCACAGATGGTGCATGGACTGGCCCCTCCTCCGATCGCCCTAAGTGCAGCACCTCCCAGCTCCATGGGTGTAGGAGCTGTGGTGCTGGGGAATGGAATCAACAGACCCTGATTTGGACATCCGCAGATAGCCAGCAGGTTATCCAACCGGATGGACAGGTCCACCAGCTGGTCAAAGGTGAGAGCGGTGTCCCTGCAGCCCAACTCCCGACGGACGTCCTCGCTCAAACTACAATGGTAGTGATCGATCAGGGCCCTGTCGTTCCATCCCGCGCTGGCGGCCAGGGTCCGAAAGTCCAGAGAGAACTCCTGTGCACTCCTCGTCCCCTGCCTAAGTTGGACGAGCCGTTCACCCGCCCCTCAGGCGGGTGGTCTAAAACGGGTGAAATCTTCAAATTGGTCCAACACCGTTTCTCCTTCCTCCCATACGGCGTTGGCCCACTCCAGGGCTTTCCCTGAGAGACAGGAGACGAGGGCAGACACGCTCCTACGGCCCGTAGGAGCCGGGTGGACGGTTGCTAGGTAGAGCTCCAGCTGGAGTAGGAACCCTTGACATCCCACAGCCGTCCCATCATACTCCTTCGGAAGATCGAGCTGAATCCCACTGGGACCAGGTGAAGGAGGGGTGACTAGTGGTGTCCTTGGTGGTGATGGTGAAGGCACTGGAGGAACTCCTCTTCTCTCCCAGTGGTCCAGATTCTGCAGGACGCGATCCATGGCAATGCCGAGATGTTGTGATAGGGCTGCATGCTGCTGGACGCGCTCCTCGACCCCTAATCCGGGGTTGTCTGCTCCTGCTGACTCCATATGGTTTGGGTGCGTGATTCTGACAGAAGGTGAATGTAGCTGGTGCATGAAGTCAGGCGCAGGAGAGCAAAATGAGTAAGCAATGTACTTTACTCAAAAATAAAGGCACAAGGTAAACAAATACACCTGACCAAAATACCAACGGTAAATATAACGCACGGGTGAACACAGCACCCATCGAAAAAAACAGCCATCATAAACCGAACTGAACATACAAATAATCACGCACAACAAACATGGGGGAAACAGAGGGTTAAATACATGAACATGTAATTGAATAATGAAAACCAGGTGTGTAGAAAATAAAGACAAAACCAATGGAAAATGAAAGATGGATCAGTACAAGGAGAGGGACCGACCTCGTGGAAGTCGTGACATGTGCAAAGAATGGATTTTCAATTAAAAGAAGTGTGTTCCAAGAAAAAAGTTTTTAAAAAATGCTTTTTGTTTTGGCGTGTTCCTGTGCATGCTTCAATTGCCTATGTATCGGCTTCAGATGCTTCGAGAGAAAGTTATACTCCTGCCCATATGAAGCTATCTTACTGGCATTGTCAAGTGTGTCTGTCTCGGTGTTGGTGGACTCGGTTAAGTGAGGACCGGTAGCCTACAGGACCGCTGAGCTCTGTGATCACTCTAAGCTAGGGAATAGTAATGCTGGATCAACAGGCTGGTATGGCAGTGAAGCAGGGACTGGCACGACACCACGAGTCAACAAGTGCCAACAACAAGTACAACAAGCTAACTAGCTATGGTAGCATTGTGTGGCTAACTTAGCTAGCTAGCTATGAACTGACTTCTGAGGTAACTGACATCTCTATGTGGCCGTGTATGGAAATTGTCTTTCTGGGCCGGGCAAAAGTTAAATTGTAGTACCAAAGCAAAACTGTAGGAGCAGTCAACCAAACATTAGGGTGTTTTTGTTTGACCCACTCAAACATGACCAAAGACATGACTAAAACAGAAACTAGTGATGGGCATTCCAGCTCTGTGAGCCGGCTCGTTTGGCTCAGCTCACCAAAAAGAGACGGCTCTTTTGACTCCCAAACGGCTCTTTAAAAAAAATATATGTTTTGTATTTTTTCAAATCAAACAGTTTGCGATAGTTTCACTGTGATTGGTGTTAAAACAATTCTAATTAAATTATTAAATGAAATCATTCTCTACCTTAACCACAAAGTATTTAAAAATACATTGGTTTGTTATGAAAATGAATGCTATTAAACATTTGCATTTAAAGTATAACATTTTAATGTATATAAACAAAGTGCATATAAATCTAACCATTCAAAACTAATACAATCTAAGCAGCATAATAGAATATTGCACAATATCAAAGAAAAATAAATAACAATTTGCAAAACTGCAACATCCCAAAAATTGAAATAAATTACCTCCATTATGGCATCTGCTGAAGGATTCCTTTGTGCTGCATCCCCAGTTGCTCTCTCGTCAAACAGCATCCAAACAGCAGATGTTTGTGGCACTACTGCTGGTTTTCTGCTCCCTCTTCATCCTGTTGCCCTGGTGCCTGAGCCAGCTGACTGCTGGGGCTGTCCCTCCCTGCTGCTGAGGTTATTCTTTGAAGAGCCTCATCAATCACTCTGGCATCACTGAAGGCTAACTTCTTAAACATGGGGTCAAGTGCAGCGGTTTCTGATAGCACGTGATTATATTCCATTCTGTGGAACTTTCTGTCCATTGATGAACATAGGGTGTCCATCAACTCTGTCGCATGTCCTGTGGTTACATTTGCTTCTCTCTGGCAGCTGTCGGTGATTCGCTGCAGACCCTTACACAGGAGTATCATTTTTGAGGCTGTCACATAGCTGAATAGAGAGAACAGTAACTTATTAGTTCAGGTTCATGTTTTGTCTACTGATACTACATTCTCATCTACTGCTCATAAATATATATAATACTGGATTAAATAATGATGTAGTAATAACTGCTTACTCTACCTCTCTCCACTGATCTCCACAGTGACCTGCTCAAAGGGTTCCAGGACTCTGCACACTTCCTCCACCACCTCCCATTCCTCTTGGGTCAGAGCATCAACAGCTGCATTGACAATGGACAGGGTAGAGATGATGGCATCCTTTGACTCAAGAAACCGCTTCAACATATAAAATGTTGAATTCCACCTTGTAGTGCAGTCTTGTTTAGGCCTCAGCTCAGGCATTCCCATCTGGCGTTGTGTAGACTTTAGTTTTTCAGCACCTACTGTGCTCCTTCAGAGCATCTCTTACAATCAGGTTGATTGTGTGGGCAAGACATGGATGATGGGTCCATTTTAACGGCTTTGCTTATGTTACAGTGTTAAGGCAAACTGCAGTAGCTTCTTGGACTCTTTCCAGCACTGAAGCCTGTGTGCTCCCATACAGTTGTGGAATAAGTGATTTTGAAAGGGTTTTCCTGCTTGGAATTGTGTACATTGGATTTAGACTATTGCTATAATTTCTAAAAACCTCTGTCCTCCACGATCGAAAATGGCTGGAAATCGGTGGCAATCATTTTAGCCAATGCAATATCAATTTGGCCTTGTTTTGCTACAGACATAGACTTTGGCATAAACTGGTCCATAGAAGACTGCGTTGCTGTGGGTCGCGGAGTAGGCCTACTTGACTGAGTGGATACTTGCTCCACCACTATCACTAGCAGGCCCGCTAGTTTCTCGAAGCTCCGCTACAGCTAGCTTCACAGTTGGGTGCACAGTTCGCATAAACCGGTGTAGCTTGTGCGTAGAACCGGCTTTATATGAGATTTTGTTTTGGCAAATTCTACACTGTGCTCTAACATTGTCTTGTTTATTAAAATGCATCCAAATGCTACTGTGCTTTAGACTCATTTTCCAGCTGTTGTTTTCACAGCTGTCCTACCTCTCTCTCATCGTCTGCTACGTGTGTGACTGTGAGCGAGTTGGCTCGGCCCTCCCTCGCGCATCTTTGGTTCATTGGTTGACACAGCGTGTCTGATTGACAGGAACAACAGGTGAGGCTATTAGTCTGAGCAGACGGTCAGAACGAATGTGTGTGCGCTTGAACATTTAGGCCTATATTATTATTTTTTTTTCGTTCTTTGAATTAGTTAATTATATTCATTTCAATATTTTGATTATTTATATCTTAATTTTTTTTATAAATATATTTGGCTCTTCTGATATGTGAGCCGGATCCCAACGTTCACCGACAAGAGCCGACTCGTTCGCAAACGACCTATCACTAACAGAATCTAATTTACCTGGGATATATACAAATTGGTGTGATATTTGAGGCTCTCTCTCAATTGATTGTATATTGAACACACATATGATTTCAGTTCATGAGTGTGTGATATGGGGGTTGGAGACATGTTTATTTCAACATTATAAAGAACGTTTTATGTTAAGAACGTTTTATGTTGCAGATCACCTCCCGTCGACTTCACTCCTCGACTTTCGGCTACAGTCGGTTGCTTTAGCCTTACTAGTCAAACGAGCCCATTATTAGCTTTCAATGGAATGTCTCAACTGTAACAAAGAGACTATCCCATTATGGTGCTTCTTCTTAGTTTCACTTCAAAGTAATTGCATTTTTTATGATTGGGTTATCAATGGTAAATATCTTTAGCACAGTAATGTCCTCTTAAAGATGTTTCATCAAAGATGGTTTAGAAACTATGGTTACTGGTTTCACCTCCCTGCCGGCCCCTATGCCTGGTAGTCCTTCGTTACCAGAAACACAATGTAAAAAACAACAACTTTTTCTACCATTTCTCTTCATAAAATCTGACTGTACACCTAACCCCAACCTTAACCATACTGCTAACGTTATGCTTAACCCTAACCTTAAATTATGACCGAAAAGCTTAGCGTTGACTTTGTGGCTGTGCTAACTAGTGGAAACCCTCTGTTCCCTTGACGACGTAAAATGTGTGATTCAAAAACAGTGACGTCACCGCGCCATTCCCATGTTGCTTTGCGAATCCCAGTCGAGCGTTTGTTCGATTTGTTGGTCTAAACATTTGTCTCTGTCTGGGCTGGAGAATAAATAAAATTTATTTATTTTACAAAATATCTAGCCAAACAAACCGTCTCAAACTTGGTGCATAACTGAGAGTCTTTGACGCTGCACGGTAGGTCAATCTGAAAAAGAATTGTGTGAGAAACAAGTTCGAACGTTTGGAGATAAACAATCACAATAGCTAACGTTAGCTAGATAGTGCTAACTTTTAGCCTATTCAGCGTGCTAATGGTAGTCTAGCTACTATCAGTGGCCTTATCTAATGGTGTTTAAAAGTGGCGCCCATGTTGGCTCTCTTGTCTTGAACTACGTTAGCTAGCTATTAATACCTAACTAGCTAACGTTAGCTTTGTAGCTAGCTAGTGCAACGAGCACTCAGGTTTGTCGACTAATTAGCTAACGTTAGCTGTCTACAACATCGATTAGTATTTGAGCAGACTGGTAGAACTTTAATACAAAATTCCAAGAAATCTGCATATTTACACTCCTTCATCGAGATACATGAAAGTGACAAGCGTAATGTTAGTTATGGGATGGAAGTGATGTTCACCCGTTCTGAGGCCTTCTGTCAATGGGCTAAGTTTACAGGTCACGACATCAATAAGCAATGCCAACAGGTTTCTGATGATACTATATACACAACAAGCACGACAGAAGACAAATCGAGATTAGTGAACCAGCTGGTCAAGTCTCCACACAAAACGACCCCAATAGTTAGGTACAATTTCCAGAAGTAAAAGCAGTGCCATGAATCTGAGGTGTTGAGTTTATATACACCACGCAGTATAATATAGTAGTGGTTCCCAACCTTTTTGGGTTACTGTACCACCAAGTAAAATTTTCTCTGCCAGGAGTACTGCTGAAGTCAAGTCAATTTTACCAGTAGGCCAGGTACCCCTGGTTGGGAAACTGTCATAGAGGTGGTTAGAGCATTGGGCCAGTAACCAAAAGGTTGCTGGATCGAATCCCTGAGTTGGCAAGGTAAAAATGTGTCGTTCTGCCCCTGAACAAGGCAGTTAACAAGGCCGTCATTGTAAATAAGAATTTGTTCTTAACTGACTTGCCTAGTTAAATAAAAAATTATACTCTTTTGAGGATCTGTGTAGATGACAATGTTTGAAGTTATATCTATCCATCCATGCTGTATCTTTTCTGGGGTGAATTTATAGAGTGAAACGGAATAAAATGAGCAGGGACCTTTTGTCCAATTGAAGCTCACATTTTTGTTGCTTTTGCTACAGTGTCCAAATAATGAGTTGGTCTACTGCGTCCCTGTTGTAGGGCGGCAGGTAGCCTAGCAGTTAAGAGCATTGTGCCGGTAACCAGAAGGTTGCTGGTTCAAATCTGCGAGCCGACTAGGTGAAAAATCTGTAGATGTGCCCTTGAGCAAGGTACTTAACCGTAGTTGCTCTGGATAAGACTGTTTGCTAAATGACAATATAAATGTGCTCCTTTACAGACATGGACCAGGACTATGAGTGTCGGCTGCTCAGGCAGATCAACATCCAGAACGAGAACGCCAGCCCTTTAGTAAGACTCAATAAAAGTTGTGTATTATTCTGGATTGACTTGTGTTGCACAATATCATTCTGTATTGAGGTGGCATATGATGTTACAGATGCCAACATCTAGGTGTATTTGTCTGAATTGGTTGGCACACTCCGCTGACAGCATAATGTTCAGGGATTTCAAGAGTAAGTTCTAGTTCAGTTGACAATATGGTCATCTATCCAGAGATACAAATCCCCTGAAAGTAGGTCAGGTGTACCAGTAGGCTAAACTATATCAGACATACATTTAGCCTAAGCAGAACACACTGTCAGTGTTTGAAGTTGATAGCTACTGAACAAAGACTATAGATTTTTTCAGATTAGCTTGACAATAGTCTGATACTGGCTCCTCCCTTACATGTTTAATAACAAAACTGCTTTGTGAAGACTAAAGAGGATGTCTAATGTGTGACACGAGCTTTGCTGTCCAACAGTGTGTGAAGTCTAAAAGCTACGGTTTTATTCAATTCAACTCTGTCAGATCCCCTGATGTTTTGTCTGCATTAAAACCACCTCTCTGATTGACCCCTCCTGTTGACTTTACGTCGAGTTTCACCCCTCCTCTCTCCCTGTGGAAACCCATTAGAAAATAGGCATAGGCTACATCTTAGAGCATTCCTTTTAATTGTATCTCTATTGAACACCTCATCCGCAAATCACGAAACCCCCTTGGTTAATTGTTTATCTCGCCTGGGCTCTGCAGATCTCATGAGCTATTCATGTGCAGTGGTTGTCGTTTTCTCATCTTTCGTGGTTCAATTGTCCTCTCTGTGAACGAGTCCCTCTCTGACCCTGTATCCCCTTCTCTCTCCCCATGAAGAAGGCCATAGATACAGTACGAGCCCTGACACCCACCAACTCCCCCCTATCGTCACCAAGCAAACATGGCGACCGCTTCATCCCCTCCCGCGCCGGCGCCAACTGGAGCGTCAACTTCCACCGCATCAATGTGAGTCCCCCCGCAATGAACTTCTGGATTTTTTTGTGCCCCAAGTTTTATATCTGTGTTGATCGTGTCACTTGCTGGGTTTCTGTTTTCTGTCACCCTAATGAAGGGTGTTGTAGCCGCAACATGTCGGTGCATTTAATTTTTTTTGCTATGCATTAAACAATAAAGGCTTTTAAAATTGTTCCACTACATGAGTGCCTTGATTACTTCCGGAAGTTTGGTTGCAAAGGCTTTTCCAGCATTGTTTACTATCCAGCATCAAATCATCTACAGTATTTCACCCCATGATCAAAGAGCACCTCATGGATTAACTATAAACCAATGAAGCGCTCCTCTACTGTCTCTACATATTAGTCACTGTTAATGTTGTTGTGTAGGAGAATGAGAAGTCTCACAATCAGAACAGGAAGACAAAGGATGGCACTACAGACACTAGCAAAGGTGAGCCTCTTGACTGTTGAATTTATTGTGTTTCTGTAGTGTGCATGGATTCTGTTTTACTCATTCATTCATTCATTCCCATTAAAATGGAGATTAACATACCCCTCCCTCCTAGCGGACGGCCTGGCGTACTCTGCCCTATTGAAGAACGAGCTGCTGGGGGCAGGCATAGAGAAGGTCCAGGATCCCCAGTCAGAGGACCGTCGCCTCCAGCCCTCCACCCCCGCCAAGAGGAGCCTCTTCAGTGTACTTAACATAGGCCCTTATACATTCTGTTGGAATAGCGTCTTTTTCAAAGCTACCAGGGCTAGTGTATTGTGTGTGCTGCAGTTTTAATTTGTTAGTCGTACAACATGTTTACCTTTGATACTAAATATGCCAGTTGTTTGTGTTTACAGTATTCTGTCAGTGCCAAGCGATCTCTACCCGAGGATGGCAACACAGTGTCTCCATACTCCTTGTCTCCAGTTAGCAGCAACAGGTTTTCACCACTTTCACCTATGCATTGGTTTTATATTATATGGCTAACATTGGTATTCTAGTTCTCTCCCTCTCATTTCATTATAATTAGTATTTTCTGTGTCACATTGAATGAGTCATCTGTCTTGTCTCCCTCCTTGTAGTCAGAAGCTGTTACGGTCGCCTAGGAAACCCACGCGTAAGATCTCTAAGATCCCCTTTAAGGTGCTTGATGCTCCAGAGCTGCAGGATGACTTCTATCTCAACCTGGTGGACTGGTCCTCCCTCAACGTCCTCAGTGTCGGTCTGGGAACCTGCGTCTACCTCTGGAGCGCCTGCACTAGCCAGGTGTGTGTGTGAATGTGTGTTATCACACTGAAATCAGTGACACTGTCTCCATTTATCGCAAATGCCTCTCTCTCGTAAACTCTTTCATATGATGTGAGTTGGAAATTGACAATCTATGGATTGTGTCTTTTGGTCTTCAGGTGACGCGTCTGTGTGACTTGTCAGTGGAAGGGGACTCTGTCACGTCAGTGGGCTGGTCAGAGAGGGTGAGTCTGTCTGCTTTAACTCCTATGTGTTGTCATGTACACCCCTTATTTACAGTTTACCCTATACCTCCAGGGCTCTGTAGTCCTGGCTCTATACGCTTCAGGGGGTGTGATGGATTTGCCCTGATACCATGTGTGTCTGGTTATTGTACTCTTTTGTGTGTGTGTGTGTGATTTCTCAAGGGGAACTTAGTAGCGGTGGGGACACATAAGGGCTATGTACAGATCTGGGACGCAGCAGCAGGGAAGAAACTGTCAGTACTGGAGGGACACACAGCCAGAGTGGGTGAGTAGGAGGAGGCTGGCTGTCCTACAGAGAGAAGAGGAGAGCTTCTCCTCTGACTCAGAGGAACGGTAGTGCTGCAACAATGGAATATAATATCTAGTAATTCTATTGCTATGGCTTCATCATGAAATATTCATCCTTAAGTCAAAAGAAAACTATGAAAACTGAGTGCATTTCAGCTGTTTTTATATTTTTTGCTAAATCTTTCTCTCTAGGTGCGTTGGCGTGGAATGCCGACCAGTTGTCATCTGGCAGTCGTGACAGGGTTATCCTGCAGAGGGACATCCGAGCCCCACCCCTCCAGTCAGAACGTCGTCTCCAGGGACACCGACAGGAAGTTTGCGGCCTCAAGTGGAGCACCGACCACCAGCTACTGGCCTCAGGGGGAAATGACAACAAGGTACACACAGCACAGACCACCAGCTTCTGGTATCGGGGGGGAAATAACAACAATGTACACACAGCACAGACCACCAGCTACTGGTATCGGGGGGGAAATGACAACAAGGTACACAGCACAGACCACCAGCTTCTGGCCTCGGGGAAATGACATCAAGGTACACACAGCACAGACCACCAGCTTCTGGTATTGGGGGGAAATAACAGTAAGGTACACATAGCACAGACCACCAGCTACTGGCCTAGGGGGATTACAGGACAAACAAACCTCTTGAATAACTATTGTACACTCCTGCTTTTATCCTTATCCTATGGCATTAACTTCCCAGAAAAATAACAATCCCTCCCCATAGCTGCTGGTATGGAACCACTCCAGCGTTCTCCCGGTGCAGCAGTACACGGAGCACCTGGCAGCAGTGAAGGCCATCGCCTGGTCCCCCCATCAGCATGGCCTGCTGGCGTCTGGAGGGGGCACGGCCGACCGCTGCATCCGCTTCTGGAACACCCTGACAGGCCAGCCCCTGCAGTGCACCGACACGGGCTCCCAGGTCTGCAACCTGGCCTGGTCCAAGCACACCAACGAACTGGTACGTAGGTAGGGGTGGCTTTTTAGGGTCATTCTGTGGGAAGCACATTTTTTTATGAAATGTGATCTTTTCCATATATTTAGCACAAAGACAGGCCCTTTTAAAGGAAATCATTTTGACTCCTAAACATTTGTGACTAAAGTCCTTTTTACCTCCAGGTAAGCACTCACGGCTACTCCCAGAACCAGATCTTAGTGTGGAAGTACCCCTCCCTCACACAGGTGGCCAAACTCACAGGCCACTCCTACAGAGTGCTTTACCTGGCCATGTCCCCAGACGGAGAGGCCATCGTCACAGGAGCCGGAGACGAGACGCTGCGCTTCTGGAACGTCTTCAGCAAGATGAGGTCCACCAAGGTAGCCAGACACCTCATATTGATTGGCGAACATAGATATTTGTGCTGCGTGTGCCCCATATGAAGTCTACCTTTCAAATGATTTTGTTACCAATAACAACCCAATAAGCAAAACCACTGTCTCAGCTGATATAGAGGATTGTAGTGTTTTAGAGATCTGACCCCTGCTCTCTTCCTCTGCAGGAGTCTGTATCTGTTCTGAACCTGTTCACCAGGATCCGGTAGCCAGAGGGGCGCAGCTGTCCGGCAGGGGGAAAAAGCGGGGTGGGGGAACAAGCGGGGTGGGGGAACAAGCCCATAGGGAATAATGTACTGCACACAACAAGTCCGACCCCTTTTCTCTTCCTAGGCCTCTGGTAGGCTAGGGTCCTTTCACATACCCAAGGCCGGGTCGTCAAGCCGATAGAGGAGTCTTCTTCCACTGCCTCACCGCCCATCATAACCAGTGTGACATCACAAGGTCACACCCCCATACCCATATTGGTGCTTTCCCCGGAAGAGGAAGAAGAGGACTCTGGAACTTTCCCCCAAGTGATTCTGTTTTTTGACAGACACTGTGTGCATAACTGCCAAATACGAAGTTTGTCCTTTTATTGAATGTTTATTTATTGTTTTTCTTTTCTTTTTAACATCGTTATCACGTGTCGTCGCCAGTCTGCTTCTGCAGCCTATGTTTGGTTTTTGTTTTCTGTGTGTTAATTTTTTCTGTGTCAGACTTTATGAAGAGCCTGATGCTTTTGTGTTTGTGCCTGCCTTAAAGGGATAGTTCACGTCTAAAATCAAACTCATGTTTTCACCATTGAAGGTATGGAAATGTATGACATGCTTTGACTTCAGGGTGAGCTGTCCTGTACCTGCTTGTAAACTAGTGATGGTTAACCCTAGGGCTTGAGAGGTGGGAGCTCACAGGTTTTTTGCATGTTGTAGACCATTGTAATTTATTCACCCTGTAAAAACACCTTTTTAAGTTCATTTGAAGTGTGATGATGCGTGATAATAATAATGGTGGAAATCTTATGTTTTTTTTAATTAGAAAAAAATCTGCAATTGTAATTTGAGCAGTGGCCGCAAACAAACTACATATACTCACTTACAGTTATTACCTGTAAATACTCACTTACAGTTATTACCTGTAAATACTCACTTACAGTTATTATCTGTAAATTGTATTGTTTTGGCAGTTGTCTTTTCATTTTTAACCAGTTTCTATCTTAACCTACATTTACCTAGACACATTTCACATTATTGCTGTCTTGAGTTACAATTTCACTCAGTCTTATAATGGGCTAGTAGCATTCAAAACAGATGTAAATAACGAGGCATAACCTTTGCATTGAGACTTATACAAGAAAGAAAAAACTGATGTCAAAAGTACCATTTTTAATCTTAATCAGGGTAACTTTTTTTCCTGGGTGTAGCAGGAACTGAAAGTCACTGTAAAGAAAAAAGGAAAGCTGTTGATGGCCTCTTAAAGGCATTACTAGTGCATTGTGCTGTGTGTGTCTGTGGTAAAAAAAAAATGGGGAAAATATATATATTTAGTCCATGGCACTTATCTTTTTCCTCAGCTTATGTTTTGCTCTTGACTCTAAGCAGATGTGAAAATATCTCATTTTGTCTTAATTCATTTAAAAGAAATGTTTAGGCTGATTTTTCTAGTGATTATTTTTCATTTTCTCAGTTTGGATGTGGTGTTGGTGTGACCTGGTGTGCCATCTTTGAATGAGTGGTATTTATTTGAGCTGTGTAAAAGTGTCCAGTAGTACACCCATAGCTTGTTCTGAGAGTTGAATATTATCTGAGAAAGGTGGAACGCTGATCTGTTCGGTGTATATACTAGCTCCAGTCCTAAATAAGCATTTGTACTCCTTTTATGCCACTTAGAAACAAATAAAAACAAAGAATGCTGCCAACTTGAAATGCCTAAAGAATGTTATGAATTTCTGTACTGAGAGAAACTGAATTTTTTTTTTTTAAGAGAAAAAAAAGTGATTGTATATAAGGTTTTCGAGTACGTTTTTATCATCAACTGTGTCTGAATGGGAATGTGGAGCATGTGTAATCGTTTGTGTCAACTGTGTCTGAATGGGAATGTGGAGCATGTGTAATCGTTTGTGTCAACTGTGTCTGAATGGGAATGTGGAGCATGTGTAATCGTTTGTATCAACTGTGTCTGAATGGGAATGTGGAGCATGTGTAATCGTTTGTATCAACTGTGTCTGAATGGGAATGTGGAGCATGTGTAATCGTTTGTATCAACTGTCTATGAATGGGAATGTGGAGCATGTGTAATCGTTTGTATGATCAACTGTCTATGAATGGGAATGTGGAGCATGTGTAATCGTTTGTATCATCAACTGTGTCTGAATGGGAATGTGGAGCATGTGTAATCGTTTGTGTCAACTGTGTCTGAATGGGAATGTGGAGCATGTGTAATCGTTTTATATCAACTGTGTCTGAATGGGAATGTGGAGCATGTGTAATCGTTTGTATCAACTGTGTCTGAATGGGAATGTGGAGCATGTGTAATCGTTTGTATCAACTGTCTATGAATGGGAATGTGGAGCATGTGTAATCGTTTGTATGATCAACTGTCTATGAATGGGAATGTGGAGCATGTGTAATCGTTTGTATCATCAACTGTGTCTGAATGGGAATGTGGAGCATGTGTAATCGTTTGTATCAACTGTGTCTGAATGGGAATGTGGAGCATGTGTAATCGTTTGTATCATCAACTGTGTCTGAATGGGAATATGGAGCATGTGTAATTGTTTGTATCAACTGTGTCTGAATGGGAATGTGGAGCATGTGTAATCGTTTGTATCAACTGTGTCTGAATGGGAATGTGGAGCATGTGTAATCATTTTTATCATCAACTGCGTCTGAATGGGAATGTGGAGCATGTGTAATCGTTTGTATCAACTGTCTGAATGGGAATGTGGAGCATGTGTAATCGTTTGTATCAACTGTGTCTGAATGGGAATGTGGAGCATGTGTAATCGTTTGTATCATCAACTGTCTATGAATGGGAATGTGGAGCATGTGTAATTGTTTGTGTGATCAACTGTGTCTGAATGGGAATGTGGAGCATGTGTAATCGGCAGAACATGTGGAATAATCCCTCAAGACATACATCACTATTGCTAAAGAGCTTTGATTGCTGTGTGTGATGAAGAATATCGTACTATGAACTGAAGCCCTCTGTTAGATGGCTCTTGTAGCTGTCCCAATGCAAAGGAATGACCAGAGGACATTGTCTCCTACAGCAGCATCCTCATCCACACCCCTGTTCCATTTCCGCACCAAGATCAGGCTGTAGTTTGTGCAGGTTTTTGCTGCTATTTGATTCAAAATAATCATTTGAATGTACAGCCTGGTCTTATAGACTAGTAAATGTAAATCTAGGACATTAGTAGGCCTTACGTAAGACAGAAGGTCACTTAGGTCAAAAATGAAAGTAGGGTGGTCGTATAATGCGAATGTCTAGCAACCCAAAGGTTGTGTGTTTGAATCTCATCATGGACAATTTTAGCTAATTAGAAAATGTGCAACTACTTAGCATGATAGCTAACCTTAAAGCTTTAACCTTTTATTTAACAGTTAAGAACAAAATCTTATTTTCAATGACAGCCTAGGAACAGTGGGTTAACTGCCCGTTCAGGGGCAGAACGAGGATTTGAACTTGCAACCTTCCGGTTATTAGTCCAACACTCTAACCACTAGGCTACCCTGACTCTTAACCCTAACCGCTAGCTGACGTGTTGTGGTTGCAGGTTCACCTGCATCATCAAAAGCCTATTATTTTAGGGTGTTGCTATAGGCCACCAAGTGCTAACAGTCAGTATCTACACTGAACAAAAATATAAACGCAACATGTAAAGTATTGGTCCCATGTTTCATGAGCTGAAATAAAACATCCCAGAAATGTTCCAAATCTCTCAAATTTTTGCACAAATTTGTTTACATCCCTGTTAGTAAGCATTCTTCCATTGCCAAAATAATCCATCCACCTGACAGGTGTGGCATATCAAGAAGCTGATTAAACAGCATGATCATTACACATGTGCACCTTGTTCTGGGGACAATAAAAGGCCACTCTAAAATGTGCAGTTTTGTCGTAACACAATGCCACAGATGTCTCAAGTTTAAGGGAGCGTGCAATTTGCATAATGACTGCAGGAATGTCCACCAGAGCTGTTGCCAGAGAATGTAATGTTAATTTCTCTACCATGAGCCGCCTCCAACCTCATTTTAGAGAATTTGGCAGTACGTCCAACCGGCCTCAACACCGCAGGCCACGTGTATGGCATTGCGTTGGCGAGTGGCTTGCTGATGTCAACGTTGTGAACAGAATGCCCCATGGTGGCGGTGGGGTTATGGTATGGGGAGGCATAATTTCAACACAATTTCATTTAATCGATGGCAATTTGAATGCACAGAAATACTGTGACGAGATCCTGAGGCCCATTGTTGTGCCATTCATCTGCCGCCATCACCTCAAGTTTCAGCATTATAATGCACAAGGATTGGTACACAATTAATGGAATCTGAAAATCTCTCAGTTCTTCCATGGCATGCATACTCACCAGACATGTCACCCAATAAGCATCTTTGGGATTCTCTGGATCGACGTGTACGACAGCGTGTCCAGCAACTTCGCACAGCCATTGAAAAGGAGTGGGACAATATTCCACAGGCCACAATCGACAGCCATGGTGTTTACAAACACTACAGGAACTATATCATCCATCTGTATTGATAACATTTTTACTAATACTGTCAAACTTTGTTCTAAAGCTTTATCCGTTGGATGCAGTGATGCGCTGCTATATCCAGGAAAGCCAAGGTTCCAAAAGCTGGGCCTAAAATAGTGAGATTGTACAAAAGATTTTGCTGTGACATGTGAATGTTTAAAATATTTTTTGGTCTGGTGTGATTAATGAGGATCATCCAGAATCTACACTTGATGAATTTATGAAATTTCTTCTTAAAATGATAAACATTGACCTGTTAAGAAACTGACTGTTAGAACTGTTAAGGCCCCATGCATTGACGGGGAATTGAAAAACTGTATGGTTGAAACAGAAAGAACAAAAAACTGTATTATGAAGCCAAGATCAATGATATAAAAACACTTTGGAATATTTTAAATGAAATTATAGGCAGAAAGACAACTCCATCTTTCAGCAAATCAGATGTCTTATTCATCACAAAACCATTTGATGTTGCCAATTATTTTCATAATTACTTAATTGGCAAAGTGGGAAAATTTAGGCAGGAAATGCCAACAATGAACAGTGAGCAGTCCTATTCATGCATACAAAAACAAATAATGAAAGAAAAGCAATTTTAATTTTATAAAGTCAGTGTGGGAGAGGTGGAAAATGATTGTTATCGAACAATAATGACAAACCTTCTGGCACTGACAACTTAGATGGAAAGTTACTGAGGATGGTAGCTGACTCTATAGCCAGTCCTATCTGTAATATATTTAATCTGAGCCTCAAGGAAGGTGTTTGTCCTCAGGCCTGGAGGGAGGCCAAAGTCATTCTGCTACCAAAGAATGGTAAAGCAACCTTTACTGATTCTAACAGCCAACCTATCACCTTGCTGCCAGCTCTTAGCAAACTGTAGGACAAAATGGTGTTTGACCAAATACAATGCTATTTCCTTGCAAAAAAAAATAACAGACTTTCAGCACTGACACAAATGACAGGTTGTTAAAGAGACAGTGACACGTTTTCACATTTCATTTTTTCATAATGTAAAATGCATATTCCGTATTATACAGTCTATGCTTGATATTTTATTCACCATAGGAAGATTGTGGGAGCTGTACAGTTAGATTTCAGTGCAGCCTTGGATATTATTGACCATAACTTGTGTTGTGGTATTTTCAACCTCTGCTATATTGTGAATTCAGAGCTATCTATCTAATAGAACACAGAGGGTTGGTTTTCTTTAATGGAAGCTTCTCTAATGTTAACATGTCAAGTGTGGTGTACCGCAGGGCAGCTGTCTTGGTCCTCTACTCTTCTATTTTTACCAGGAAGTCAGCAACCACATATAGTGAAATCACTACAACCCTAAACAAATAGTTGCAGTCAGTTCTAGAATGGGTGGCCATTAATATACTGGTCCTGAACATCTCTAAAACTAAAATTATATTTTGTACAAATCATTCCCCAAGTTCTAGACCTCAGCTGAATCTGGTAATGAATGGTGTGGCTGTTGAGCAAGTTGAGGAGGCTAAATTACTTGATGTTACCTTAGATTGTAAACTGTCATAGTCAAAACATATTGATTCAATGGTACTAAAGATGGGGAGAGGTTTGTCTATTATAAAGAGATGCTCTGCTTTTTTGACACCACACTCCACTCCACATCCTGCAGGCTCTAGCTTTTATCTTATCTTGATTATTGTCCAGTCATATGGTCCAGTGCTGCAAAGAAGGACCTGTTTAAGGTGCAGCTGGCCCAGAACAGAGCGGCATATTTTGCTTTTCATTGTAATCAGAGGGCAAATATCAGTACTATACATGCCAGTGTCTCTTGGCTAAGAGTTGAGGAAATACTGACTGCATCACTTCTTATTTTTATAAGAAACATGAATGTGTTGGAAACTCCAAATTGTTTGCATAGCCAACTTACACACAACACTGACACACACACACACTTACCCCGCCAGACATGCTACTGGTGTTTTTTTCACAGTCCTCAGGTCCAGAACAAATTCAAGGAGACGAAAAGCACCGTAGAGGGCCATGATCACATGGAACTCCCTTCCATCTCATATAAGGCAAGTGAACAGCAAACCTGGATAAAAAAAAACTAAAAAGAAAGCAACACCTCCGGGCACAATGCCTCTCCCCATGTGACCTACCTTTTGTGTCTATGTATTGGCACACACACACACACACACACGTTTTAAAATGTATGTCAATTGTAAAGTCTTTTGTCTCTAATGTCTTTTTCGTTAGCTCCCACCCCTTCAGTGTTCACAGGTGTGAAACGACTGGGGAAGTGGGAGAAATATGGTGCTTCTGCTTCACTTAGTACCACAAATGGCTACAAAAATGTCCCACAATATTGTCCTTAGAGACCTGCCAACACCAAAGGGTCAGGAACTGGTAATGTTCCATTTGGGCCCATAGGACAGCTGCATCCTAATAGTATTGAATTGCTTCCTTTACTTGTCTCCTTTTCTTCATGACCAATGAACTGAAAGGTGAGGCCAATGAGGTGCCTCTTTACCCTTCACTGTTCATGGTGAGGTAGAGGGGATGGAGGCTCATTCTGAAAACAACCCTTACCAAGCTCTATCCCTTTATCTAACCTGGTTGCTTGCTTACTAATCTGAAGGAACACAACTGGTTTAAGTAATACAGTGACTGGTCCACCATTGTTTACACCTATACAGTCCATTCAGATCTGCAAACACAGAGAGATTAGCAAACAGGCTGTTGTTTTTTGGACCGGATAGACAATTGGAAGCTACTGGAGACTATTGGACCACAGACACAAACAGAAAAACAATGAAAGATCAAAGCGGTGTGTTCGTCAGACAGATAATGGATTGTGTCTGCTGCCTACTGTAGAACCCAATCATAATCCAATGCAAATTACACAGATGTATTGTGATGTAGGCATACAACAGGGTATGTAAAGCGTTACTGCACCCACAGCAGCTTAGTTGCTTTACCATTAAATTAAGCATTGAGAGCAGGCTGGAGAATAAAGGGAGATGTCTTCATATGCATAATCCTTCCTCCCAATGAGTCCATCAGGAGACGGCCCAGAGAGAGAGAAGTCTTTAGGATCCATATTAAACCCAGCTGTAGTGCTAATCACCACCAGACTGCTGGGCTATCAAAGACTCTGTTATACCTGCTGTTCACATGCGTCCTTCTTCCTGATCTTGTCTCGATCTTGCCTGTTTGAAATTAACAGATCTGATCACAATCAGATCACAATGCGTCTTTTAATCATCCACAATTGTCTAAACATGTGGGCACAATCAGAATGTGGACAAGATCAAGGACAAAGGCTACATTTTAGAACCAGGTATAAACAGGGCTAAAGGAGTGTGGCTTTGTGTTGCCTACCCAGAAAGACATAGGCTATATCTTGGGTTGGTTTTCAATACAACATTGTAAGGATACGTGACTTGATGCTTTATCCTATTTCTAGGCCATAATACTTTGCCTATCCTATTTGCTGTTAAACATTAGTTTGGTCATTCAATAGGCTGTGTCCTTATAGGATTGTATGCCTCTCTAACCAGCTGATTGTGGACTACAGAAAAAGGTTGACCGAACAGGCCCCCATTAACATCGACGGGGCTGTAGCGGGTCGAGAGTTTCAAGTTCCTCACCAACGAACTATCATGGCCCAAACACACCAAGACAGTCGTGAAGAGGGCACGACAACGCCTTTTCCCCCTCAGGAGACTGAAAAGATTTTGCATGGGTCCTCAGATCCTCAAAAAGTTCTACAGCTGCACAATCGAGAGCATTGTACGGCAACTGCTCGGCATCTGACCATAAGGCGCTACAGAGGGTAGTGCGTACGGCCCAGTACATCACTGGGGCCAAGCTTCCTGCCATCCAAGCCACAAAAAATGTCAGACTCCAGTCACCCAAGAAATAGACTGTTCTCTATGCTACCGCACGACAAGCAGTACCAGAGCACCAGGTCTAGGACCAAAAGGCTCCTTAACAGCTGCTACCCCCAAGCCATAAGACTTCTGAACAATTAATCAAATGGCCAACGGACTATTTACATTGACCCCCCCCCCCCCATTTGTTTTGTATACTGCTGCTACTCACTGTTTATTATCTATGCATAGTCACTTCACCCCTACCTACATGTACAAATTACCTCAACTAACCTGTACCCCATGCATTGATATTTTCTTAACTCTTTCTTGAACTGCACTGTTGGTTAAGGGCTTGTATAAGCATTTCACGGTAAGGTGTATTCGGCGCATGTGACAAATAAAGTTTGATTTGATTTGACACTACATAGCATCCTTAGTCCTTACAGACTCACGCCCAATATGATATATTGAGAAACAGGGTGTTCAAGTGATACAGTCAGAAATATATGATTTTAAACTGCACCCATTTTGTACCTCACATTTGTATTTGTACGTGTTTTTGAGTTTGCATGGCTCTGGCCTTTTGGGGCCCTCTTGAGGCGCGAGCGGGACTCTTCACAATTAATAGCGACCTTTACACACAATGCTCCTGCGTAATTGAGTTTATTCATAGGAAGGGCAGTGGTGCACCAAAAACATCCTTCAAGGTCCTCAGATGGGAACATACTCACATTTTAGATTTTAGTCTACAACACACTGGCTATGAGACGGCTTCAACCTTTTTAGTAATTAGGTATTTGTGTGGTATAAGGGGTGGGGGGGTTAAAATGAGCATTGAAATGGAAAATAGAACCACTTGGGTTTTCCAAATATGTTTATCTGAGAGATGAGTGAGATGAGCAGCATCCACAATAATGAGTCACACATAACCTTCGGTGGTTATTGAAAGTTTGCCAATCTATTTTCCTTTTAGATTATTTATGTTTCACTCCATTGGTTTTTATTTGTAATTTCAGGTCATAATTTGTTGGGGCCGCACCCCTGATTTTCAAATATATATATATAAAAAAAAACATCGAATCTCAATTGTTTTTTTCCTGTAGACGTGATCTACATCGATCCAGCCCCCTTTCTGTTGTTTGGACAATATATAAACGGACATAATTTCATCTCTCGCTGAGCTACCTAGTAACATCCTCATAACCATTACGTGAACCGCAGATGGGGAGGGTTTACAGCTGAGATTGACGTGTGTTCAACCGCAGCCGGAAAGAGAGAAAGCGGGGCGACAAGACGAGCATACAGCCCAATAGAAACGGTACCAAGGAGTCACCTGTTGATCCGTAGGCTTTATGATGGTAAGTCAGACGTCCTCTATTTCACTTTCACATGTTAGACAGGTAAAAAAATATACATGTTAACTTGTTGAAAAGACGTTGCCATTGTAGAGAGAATTGTACAGACGATATATTGTGTTGTTTACTCAATTATGGTTGAAGGGATCCAGGACGTGCCCGAAAGAAGAAAACGGTCAGTGTGAGAAGTATATTTGTTCGTATCATTGACAAATTAACAGTGGACTCCATATTTACAGCAATTATTCTGAAATGCAATGTCATTCTCTCGCTCGTCTGCCAGCATATAGCTTGAGCCCCGAGAAAAATATTCCCATCCCGTTGCTGGTTTTTTTTGTCGAACAAATATCAAAATGTTGTGTATCGGTTAACTTTCAGTAGCCTATTTACGTAGTTTGTCTTCATTTACGTCGAATATCTAGGGTTTTTTAATCAGCATTAGATTGAAAACTTTCGTGTAACATGTGGTTTCCGGGGCCGGTGTAAGGAAAGGCGAGTCTGATGCTGGGGATAGGGCGTCATTCAGCACTGAGCCACTGGACAGCTCCCACGTCCACAGTGTCTATTCGACAATCAACAACAAATATCGTTTATAAAAATAAAAATATTCGCTACTAGATTTTCAAATTGTTTGTTGGTCCTGTTAGCAACAAGATCAGACCATGTAATGACTGCTAGTTCCTCCACAACACCTTTCATTCATCTGGCCTGGTTTTCTTCATTGAAATCCCCAGTTACTTTCAAGGGGAAAGCTTCATGAAATCCATGTCAAAAAGAGCCATTGAGATGTTCATATATAATTTTACATTTGAGTGTCATTTAAAAAAAAAGATATGTTACTGTCAACAGAAAATGAAGGAAAGGCATGACTTGGAAAGAAAGGCCTACTCAAAAGAGGAATTGACTTTTCCACATATAATGACACATTTCCTCTAAATGACCTGTTTCCCTGAGAGCGAGCTTTCTCTGCCTGTGATCAGCCAGCCTCTCTACAAACCATGGTTGCCAACATTTACTGTCCTTTCTCCCCCCCCCCCCCCCCCCCCCCCACACACACCTTCCCTTCTCTTCCCTTACTAAATTGTCACCACCACCCCACTCTCCCAGTTGCTCCCAGTCCTGTTGCATAGCTACCTGCTCTGGCCATGAAACACATTGGAGATGGAAGACAATGATTATAGCTGTGAGTGTGCACGCTATCCAGATGATAAAATCAAGCCAAAAGCAAACAAAAATGTGATTTATCTTCTATGGGAAGTTCAGTCTTTGACTGTCGTCTGTTTTCCTTAGTGGTGACCGTACTGTGTAGATAATGTAACACAATATGAACACTATGACAATGTAGAACCGTTTTCACAACTATCTACAGTATGTAGCTCAGGCAAACCCCATTATTAAGGCCAGCTCTATTTCTTTAATATTGGAATTTGACGAGAAAAGAAGGCACTCCATGCAGTAGCAGTGCTTTAGCAACTAGGGTTTATTATGAGTGCTATGTTCCCCTCCCCCATCTCCCCTCATACTGCTGTCCTCCTCCTCTTCCCCCTCTCCTCCTATCATCTCCTCTGCCTCTTTGAGAAGGGCTGAAAGGTTGGCATTAGAACAAAGGCAGAACGGAATGTCAACAGGCTTGAGAGAGAGAGAGAGAGAGACCCCCCCAGGGATGAGAAAAGGACAGTGCCAAATAAACCTCTCACCTCTACACCCTGTGTCACTTTTCATATCTTCCACTAGAGTTCCAACTACAGCTTCCAATAAGTATGAGTAGTAGAGTGTGGTATTTACATGTTGAGTGCATACTGTATAAATGTGCAGAGAGGGAATAAAAATGTTAGGTGGGTGCATATGTGAAATGTCAAGTGGAATAGGATAGCTCTGTGCTATCATGTCTTTCTTAATATTTTATTTCAGCTGAAGCAAGGGATCCAGAACACCAGACTGATGGATGGAGAGAGAGACAACTGATCCTAGTGCTGTGTGGAAGACTAGTGATTTTGTTGTGATGCTGAGCAATGAGAATAACAACAAGTCCCAGTCTGCCCCTCAGCACAGGGCACTGGCCTACAGTCTGCTGCATACTACAAGTTCAAGTCCCAGTTTTTTTATTGGTCATATACACATGTTATACACAGACTACCCAGTGAATTGAAATGCTGACTTGCAGGTTCACCTCTTGACAGTGCAACAACAAAATAAACAGGTAATAAAACAACCAAATGAAAACTCAATGGGATAAAATAGAGTAGTAATTTAGAAAGAATATATTATAAAATATAATGCAAATTAAATTAAGACTGATATTTACAATATGTGGCGGGAATTGTGCAATAGATTGTGCAACAATAATAGAGTCCAGTAACATCAGTCGTGTGAGTGGGAAGGTGTGTGCGTGTGTGTGTTTGTTTGAGCCTATGTGTAGGTGTGTGTGGGTGAGTATACAAACACTGTGTGAGTGTGTGGCTTTGTGGTGTAATGGAAGTTAATTAAACACTGGAACATTGATAAAAATAAAAAACGGGTACAAATGGTCACATCCAAACAATCAGAAAATACATCAGACATGTGGAATCTCGTGAATATACATGCAGTTGTCCAGGCATACTGCTCAAAGGGAGAAGCAGCCATTTCCCCTGGTAATCTTTTGAGATTAGCGTTTTAACCTGATATATTTGAACTAGGGAAAACGTACAGCTCAAAGTACAGAAAGCCCACAGTGTATGGCTCTATGACTACACCTCATAGATAAAAACACTTCTAGAATTGCTTTATCTGACATCAAAGGATGTAAAATGTGGACGTAACAGAGGAAAGCATTAACCATCCCCACCTCATTACAATGGAAAGCATTCACCATCCCCAACACCATTACAATGGAAAGCATTAACCATCCCCAACACCATTACAATGGAAAGCATTAACCATCACCATCCCCATTACAATGGAAAGCATTAACCATCCCCACCTCATTACAATGGAAAGCATTAACCATCACCATCCCCATTACAATGGAAAGCATTAACCATCCCCAACACCATTACAATGGAAAGCATTAACCATCCCCACCTCATTACAATGGAAAGCATTAACCATCACCATCCCCATTTACAATGGAAAGCATTCACCATCCCCACCTCATTACAATGGAAAGCATTCACCATCCCCACCGCCATTACAATGGAAAGCATTAACCATCCCCACCTCATTACAATGGAAAGCATTCACCATCCCCACCTCATTACAATGGAAAGCATTAACCAT
Source organism: Oncorhynchus mykiss (assembly GCF_013265735.2). NCBI lineage: Eukaryota > Metazoa > Chordata > Actinopteri > Salmoniformes > Salmonidae > Oncorhynchus > Oncorhynchus mykiss. Next base: position 78,645,371 of record NC_048572.1, read on the forward strand.
CACCATCCCCATTACAATGGAAAGCATTCACCATCCCCACCTCATTACAATGGAAAGCATTAACCATCCCCACCTCATTACAATGGAAAGCATTAACCATCCCCACCTCATTACAATGGAAAGCATTAACCATCCCCACCTCATTACAATGGAAAGCATTAACCATCCCCACCTCATTACAATGGAAAGCATTCACCATCCCCACCTCATTACAATGGAAAGCATTCACCATCCCCACCTCATTACAATGGAAAGCATTAACCATCACCATCCCCATTACAATGGAAAGCATTAACCATCCCCACCTCATTACAATGGAAAGCATTCACCATCCCCACCTCATTACAATGGAAAGCATTCACCATCCCCACCTCATTACAATGGAAAGCATTAACCATCCCCACCTCATTACAATGGAAAGCATTCACCATCCCCACTGCCATTACAATGGAAAGCATTTTGATCACAGGATAAGCACCACAAAGATACAACATCCAACCATAGGTGGAGTCGGGCTTCCTGTGTGGGAACAGTGGTAAGTGGTTAATGCCATAGACTTGTGGGGGTTCACTTAAAGGGCCAATCCGCAGTTGAAATATAAAGAAAGTGTTGTCCCCACCACTGTTTCGGTAACAAGCTGATGGATGGGGCTGGAGAAATGTAATCACTCTCAAATACATAGATAGAGCTATGGATGCATGGACTGACCATCCATGATAAACTACATGACAAATAGTATGTGGACGCCTGCTTGTCGAACATTTCATTCCAAAATCATTGGCATTATTAATATGGAGTTGGTCCCCCATTTGCTGCTATAACTCTTCTGGGAAGGCTTTCCACTAGATGTTGGAACATTGCTGCGGGGACTTGCTTCCATTCAGCCACAAGAGCATTAGTGAGGTCAGGGACTGATGTTGGGTGATTAGGCCTGGCTCTCAGTCGGCGTACCAATTATTGGTCACATACACACGGTTAGCAGATGTTATTGTGAGAGTAGCGAAGCACAGAATAGTCTAGAGTGTCATTGTATTCTGTAGAGTTAAGATTTTCCTTCACTGGAACTAAAGGGCCTAGCCCGAACCATGAAAAACAGCCCCAGATCATTATTCCTTCTCCCCCAAAATGTACAGTTGGCACTATGCATAGTGGCAGGTAACGTTGGCCCAGCTCATCAGCACGTCTTCCGGATAATGGACTGCCCATGGACATGGTCTCCGACCGGGGTCCTCAATTCTCGTCCCAGTTTTGGAAGACGTTCTGCACCCTCATTGGGTTGTCTGATCGGCCCTCCTCAAGGTCACCTCTAGGTATCGACGACAAGTGGATTACCATCAGACCCCGGCTCCCCGGGCTATCCACCCGGGATCTACCCCTCCAGGTGGAATCCCGCAAACTCTCCCCCCGGTCCCTCTGCTGTTCATCTTCTGTTGCCCCATGCCCTTCGTATACACCCCACCTTTCATGTGTCTCTTGTTAAACCCATGTCTCACAGCCCTTTGTCTCCTGTTTGTCAAGTCAACCAGTGTTTTTTGTATCAGCTCCTGCTTTTCCCCAGTCTCTCTTTATTCGTCCTCCTGGTTTTGACCCTTGCCTGTCCTGACCCTGAGCCCGCCCGCCTGACCACTTTGCCTGTCCTGACCCTGAGCCCGCCTGCCTGACCACTCTGCCTGACCCTGACCCTGAGCCCGCCCGCCTGACCACTTTGCCTGTCCTGACCCTGAGCCCGCCTGCCTGACCACTCTGCCTGACCCTGAGCCCGCCCGCCTGACCACTTTGCCTGTCCTGACCCTGAGCCCGCCTGCCTGACCACTCTGCCTGACCCTGACCCTGAGGCCGCCCGCCTAACCACTTTGCCTGTCCTGACCATGAGCCCGCCTGCCTGACCACTCTGCCTGACCCTGACCCTGAGCCTGCTTGCCGTCCAGTACCTTTGCCCTGTCTCTGGATTACCAACCTTTTCCATGACCTGACCCATAGGCTACCTGCCGTCCTGTTCCTTTGCCCCTGTTGCTGTAATAAATATTGTTACTTCGATACGGTCTGCATCTGGGTCTTACCTTATCCTGATAGAAATATGACTCACACTCATCCTCTTGCTTAAAAACTGAAGAAACGAAGAAAGATAAACAGCTAAATCAAAAACCGTCTAACCTATAGACCCCTTTCTAGTACACAACACACTGACGTAACATACAGATGTCACTTCTCTTGGCTGCAGTAAGAAATCCATCGCCATCTTCGCCCATTCAATAGAGCTTAGATGTACATTTTTATTACATCTAAACAAAAGCACTTTTTGGGGTTCTTATACACTTACAATGATGTTTTGATTCTTGCTTGAACAGTCGTTAACATTATATTTGGATGTGATCTTTGCAAAATAACTATTTTGGATGCAGCAGTTGTTAGCTAAAATGCTAACGGTCATTAGCATAGGCTGTAGCAAAAGCTAGCCGAAGAGCCATTTTACTGGTACAATGCAACAAGTGCACTGTAGTTGATTTGCGATAATGACACAAACATTATATTAAGGAGAACATTCGAATGAGCCTTAAAATCCAATATCTAAAAGTAGAGTGAAATGCACTCATAAGAAAAGTGTAAATATAAACTGTTTTTGTGTTCTGTGTTCTGCCACAAACTTGAGCCCATAGCCCTCATGCAGCAATGTTTGCAAACACAGAAACGGGTCTATAGCGGAGCGCTATCGACACACCCACTCCTTTCCACACTCCCACTACTTTCCTTTCAACACAACTCCTTGCGCATCCTTTGGTTTCCATATTGAGCTGCAGCTACCCATACTTGAACAAATGGCAAAGGAAAATCTACGCAAGGAGATCAACTGAGGCCAAAGCCGCAACTTGATCTCATAGTTTCAAGTCAAGATTTGACGTAATGTGGATGAACGTCAAATTTTGACCCATTAATTCCGCATTGTTAAAGGGTTCAGTCCGTGTAGTTACAGGGTTCAGTCCGTGCAGTTACAGGGTTCAGTCCGTGCAGTTACAGGGTTCAGTCCGTGCAGTTACAGGGTTCAGTCCGTGCAGTTACAGGGTTCAGTCCGTGCAGTTACAGGGTTCAGTCCGTGCAGTTACAGGGTTCAGTCCGTGCAGTTACAGGGTTCAGTCCGTGCAGTTACAGGGTTCAGTCCGTGCAGTTACAGGGTTCAGTCCGTGCAGTTACAGGGTTCAGTCCGTGTAGTTACAGGGTTCAGTCCGTGCAGTTACAGGGTTCAGTCCGTGTAGTTACAGGGTTCAGTCCGTGCAGTTACAGGGTTCAGTCCGTGTAGTTACAGGGTTCAGTCCGTGTAGTTACAGGGTTCAGTCCGTGCAGTTACAGGGTTCAGTCCGTGTAGTTACAGGGTTCAGTCCGTGCAGTTACAGGGTTCAGTCCGTGTAGTTACAGGGTTCAGTCCGTGTAGTTACAGGGTTCAGTCCGTGCAGTTACAGGGTTCAGTCCGTGCAGTTACAGGGTTCAGTCCGTGTAGTTACAGGGTTCAGTCCGTGCAGTTACAGGGTTCAGTCCGTGCAGTTACAGGGTTCAGTCCGTGCAGTTACAGGGTTCAGTCCGTGCAGTTACAGGGTTCAGTCCGTGTAGTTACAGGGTTCAGTCCGTGTAGTTACAGGGTTCAGTCCGTGCAGTTACAGGGTTCAGTCCGTGTAGTTACAGGGTTCAGTCCGTGCAGTTACAGGGTTCAGTCCGTGTAGTTACAGGGTTCAGTCCGTGTAGTTACAGGGTTCAGTCCGTGCAGTTACAGGGTTCAGTCCGTGCAGTTACAGGGTTCAGTCCGTGTAGTTACAGGGTTCAGTCCGTGCAGTTACAGGGTTCAGTCCGTGCAGTTACAGGGTTCAGTCCGTGCAGTTACAGGGTTCAGTCCGTGCAGTTACAGGGTTCAGTCCGTGTAGTTACAGGGTTCAGTCCGTGCAGTTACAGGGTTCAGTCCGTGTAGTTACAGGGTTCAGTCCGTGCAGTTACAGGGTTCAGTCCGTGTAGTTACAGGGTTCAGTCCGTGTAGTTACAGGGTTCAGTCCGTGTAGTTACAGGGTTTGAACAGAAACAACTCAAAGGGTTACGGTTAGAGCTTTGGTTTGTGGAAAGCATAAAACAAAATACAACAAAAAAATGTGTTTCCATTTGGAAATTCAGGGCTACTGAGTGGACAGCACTGCCACATATAAAATAATTGTTTAAACAATGACTTGTAGGGGTGTTCGTTTAATTTGGAAGCTTTTATTTTCATATTTACCACTGTACATTAAATATACCACTACATTTTAAACAAATAGGAGAATGGTTAAATTAGCATTCTTTAGAGACACAGAACAGAATCACATTTGTCTTGGTAAAATGTATTTTATACAATAAGGAAGTGAAATGTCATCAAACCAAGCGCGTGTTCACCCAATCTGTGCCGGAGTGGGTGAACACCCTACTATACAGTATTTCTATCTTATCCTGAACAACTGTTCCCTAACCTAACCCTGCCTACTCTGTGTACTATATATTTGTATTTATTATGGAACCCCATTAGTTACTGCAGCAGCTACTCTTGCTGGAGTCCAGCAAAATGAAGGCAGTTATATACAATTGAAAAAACATGACATTTTACAATACATGAAGTGTGTGCCCTCAGGCCACTACTCTACTACCACACATATACCACATAGCTCCCCGTGTACATTTAAGGGCCAGCCATGCTGCCCTGTTCTGAGCCAATTGTCATTTTCCTAAGTCGTTCTTTGTGGTACCTGACCACACGATTGGACAGTAGTCCAGGTGCCACAAAACTAGGGTCTGAAGGACCTGCCTTGTTGATAGCATTGTTAAGAAGGAAGAGCAGCACTTTAATAAGGACACACCTCTCCCCATCGTAGCTACTGTTGCATCAATATGTTTTGACCAGGACAGTTTACAATCCAGGGTTATGTCCTCAACTTGCTCAATTTTCACATTATTCATTACAATATTTAGTTGAGGATTAAGGTTTAGTGAATGATTTGTCCCAAATACAATGCTTTTAATATTTGGGACTAACTTGTTTCTTGACACCCATTCTGAACCTGACTGCAGCTTAGTTAAGTGTTGCAGTGATTTCACTTGCTGTTGAAGCTGATGTGTGGAGTCATCAGCAAACATAGACACACTGGATTTACTCAGAGCCAATGGCAGGTCATTAGTAAAGATTGAAAACAGTAAAGGGGTCTAGACAGCTGCCCTGGGGAATGCCCGACTCTACCTTGATTATGTTGGAGAGGCTTCCATTGAGGAACACCCTCTGTGTTCTGTTAGACGGGTAACTTTCCATCCACAATATAGCAGGGGATGTAAAGCAGTAGATTATGATCAATCATGTCAAAAGCTGCACTGAAGTCTAACAAAACAGCTCCCACAATCGTTTTATTATAAATATATCTCATCCAATCATCAGTAATTTGTGTAAGTGCCGTCCGCACATGTTGAATACCCTTCCCTATAACCGTGTTGACAATCTGTTGTTCATTTGTTTACTCAAAGGTTGGTAAGGCAGCTGAGCCAGTAAAGGGTGCTTTGCTATTCTTGGCCTGAGGACACACGTTCCTGTAGGCTTAGGTGCTTCCTTAACTAGCGGTATGGTGGCTCCTTCAGTATGTGTAGGAGTTCTGGATGATGATGTCTCTGAAGAAGGGGAACCAGTCTCTGCACAAGCAGGCGAAGTAGATGTATCCAGGGTAAAATGACTCCTTCTGGTGTGTGGCCCCGGCCTTGATGATGTGGAGGGCAGCATCGCTGGCTGGGTAGGCCGTGTTGGTATATCCTCTGGAGGTGGCATAGAACAATGTAAAGACCTCTGTGATTGCCAACAATGATTTTGCCACCAAATACTAAGTCATGTTTTGCAGAGGGGTCAAATACTTATTTCCCTTATTAAAATGCAAATCAATTTATAAAATTTTTCACGTGTTTTTCTGGATTTTTTTGTTGTTTGTCACATTCTGACCTTAGTTCTTTTGTTATGTATTTGTTTTAGTATGGTCAGGGTGTGAGTTGGGTGGGTTGTCTATGTTAGAAAATCAAAGAAAAACGATTTCTGTGTTTGGCCTGGTATGGTTCTCAATCAGAGGAAGCTGTCAATCGTTGTCCCTGATTGAGAACCATATTTAGGGAGCCTGTTATCTATTGTGTTTCGTGGGTGATTATTTTCTGTTTTCTGTTGTGTGTCTGCACCAGCCAGAACTGTTTTCGGTCGTTTCTCTATGGTATTTTTGTTATTTCCGTGTTTATTTTAATAAATATGGACACATACCACGCTGCACCTTGGGTCCTCACCTTCTTACACCAACAATGGCCGTTACATTGTTATTCTGTCTCTCACTGTTCAAATAAACCTACCATTAAAACTATAGACTGATCATTTCTTTGTCAGTGGGCAAACATACAAAATCAGCAGGGGATCAAATACTTTTTTCCCTCACTGTAAATGCTTTAATCAGGACTCCATCTGAAATAGCCTATTCCCTATATAGTGCAGTACTAGGTGCAATTTCAAATGCACACCAGGTTCTCAATGGTTTGAATAAAGGTTGCAGAATAAAATAACGACACATTGGTAAGATCTACATGATACCTACTGTAATGTTTTACCTCAACTCCCCATTACACTTTAACTAAGACCTACATGATACCTACTGTAATGTTTTACCTCAACTCCCCATTACACTTTAACTAAGACCTACATGATACCTACTGTAATGTTTTACCTCAACTCCCCATTACACTTTAACTAAGACCTACATGATACCTACTGTAATGTTTTACCTCAACTCCCCATTACACTTTAACTAAGACCTACATGATACCTACTGTAATGTTTTACCTCAACTCCCCATTACACTTTAACTAAGACCTACATGATACCTACTGTAATGTTTTACCTCAACTCCCCATTACACTTTAACTAAGACCTACATGATACCTACTGTAATGTTTTACCTCAACTCCCCATTACACTTTAACTAAGACCTACTATAAATGCAGCAGTTACTGACCCATCAGAAATATATACCATTACATAATCACTCAATACAACTCATTCATGTTGTTTCTCTTGAGTGACCAGTCATTCAACATCACAAGCACAACCAGTCTTGATGTCATGAATCTATTCAGAAGAGAGGAGAGTTGTAGAATACAAATCTCTTATTCTGTTGAAAACCCAAGTGGCTCCAGTGACTAACCTGATTTTGTCCATGGCTTAGTCTGTGTCTATCAGGCCCAGTGTGGTGTTGGTCAGAGACACATTGCTGCGCTGCATGGCTAGCTCATGCTGCATGGAACCAAAGAAACCGTTCACTGCAAACTTGGTGGCCGCGTAGGGCCCCACAAAAGGAGTGGTTATCTTACCTGTAGAGGAGAGAGGTGAGAGAAAGGTGGTGAGTTCACACAGTATGCACAGTGCTTGTCTGAGTACTTCAGAATGAGAAGAACAGGATTTTACATTTTATTCTCCCTATAAGGATTACTAGTGCAGTTGCATCTGTATAATACTATATGTGTAAGACTATCTGTATAAGACTGTATCTGTATAATATTATCTGTATAAGACTGTATCTATATAATGCTATCTGTATAATGCTATCTGTATAACACTATATATATAAGACTGCAATTGTATAAGACTGTATCTATATAATGCTATCTGTATAAGACTGTATCTATATAATGCTATCTGTATAAGACTATCTGTATAAGACTGTATCTATATAATGCTATCTGTATAAGACTGTATCTATATAATGCTATCTGTATAAGACTATCTATATAAGACTGTATCTGTATAAGACTGTATCTGTATAATACTGTATGTATAAGACTATATCTGTATAAGACAATCTATATAAGACAATCTATATAAGACTATCTGTATAAGACTGTATCTATATAATGCTATCTGTATAATGCTATCTGTATAACACTATATATATATATGACATGTCCCCTGTCACATACAGAGCCTTCTGAGCCCCCAGGCTTGTGCAGTTTGCTGCCACCTACAGGACAGAGGGAGCAATGACACACTGGTACAGAGGCTGTCAATATCTATCTGGTCATCATGAGACAGTAGAAAGGATAGAAGTTCATAGTCAGTCAGTCAGTCAGTCAGTCAGTCAGTCAGTCAGTCAGTCAGTCAGTCAGTCAGTCAGTCAGTCAGTCAGTCAGTCAGTCAGACAGACAGACAGACAGACAGACAGACAGACAGACAGACAGACAGACAGACAGACAGACAGACAGACAGACAGACAGACAGACAGACAGACAGACAGACAGACAGACAGACAGACAGACAGACAGACAGACAGACAGACAGACAGACAGACAGACAGACAGACAGACAGACAGACAGACAGACAGACAGACAGACAGACAGACAGACAGACAGACAGACAGACAGACAGACAGACAGACAGACAGACAGACAGACAGACAGACAGACAGACAGACAGACAGACAGACAGACAGACAGACAGACAGACAGACAGACAGACAGACAGACAGACAGAGAAAAACTGACACAGACAGACATACAGACACAGAAACTGACACAGATAGACATACAGACACAGAAACTGACACAGATAGACAAAGAGACCGACACAGACAGAACCTCAAACCTTCTGTAAGGCGTACTCCCTCCTGGCCGTGATGACGACCTGGGCGCCCATCTTGGCATGGTGGTATGCCACCTGTTCTCCGATGCCTGTGCTGGCCCCAGTCACCAGCACCCTGGCACAACGAACAGACTGAGGGGAAGGACAGACGGACAGACAGGCAGTCAGTCAGGCAGTGTGGGGTGAGAAAGACTACTGATGGAGAAGGAAGATCACATGATCACTGAGACTAAAATAAAATAGAGGTGTTTTAAGGTTAAACACAAATTTGCGTAAAATACTTAATTGTCATCATGATGATCACATACTATTAAATACTGAACAAAAATATAAATGCAACATGTAAAGCGTTGGTCCTATGTTTCATGAGCTGAAAAACATGTATATTGTTGGTCCTATGTTTCATGAGCTGAAATACATGTAGAGTGTTGGTCCTATGTTTCATGAGCTGAAATACATGTAGAGTGTTGGTCCTATGTTTCATGAGCTGAAATACATGTAGAGTGTTGGTCCTATGTTTCATGAGCTGAAATACATGTAGAGTGTTGGTCCTATGTTTCATGAGCTGAAATACATGTAGAGTGTTGGTCCTATGTTTCATGCGATGAAATACATGTAAAGTGTTGGTCCCATGTTTCATGAGCTGAAATAAAAGATCCCAGAAATGTTCCATACACACAAAAAGCATTTTTCCTTTGCCACAATAATCTATCCACCTGATAGGTGTGGCATATCAAGAAGCTGATTAAACAGCATGATCATTACACAGGTGTAACTTGTGCTGGGGACAATAAAAGGCCACTCTAAAATGTGCAGTTTTATCACACAACACAATGCCACAGATGTCTCAAGTTTTGAGGGTGAGTGCAATTGGCATGCTGACTCCAGGAATGTCCACCAAAGCTGTTGCCAGAGAATTGAATGTTAATTCCTCTACCACAAGCCGCCTCAAACAATGTTTTAGAGAGTTTGGAAGTACGTTCAATCAGCCTCACAACCGCAGGCCACGTGTATGGTGTTGTGTGGGCGAGTGGTTTGTTGATGTCAACATTGTGAACACAGTGCCCCATGGTGGCGGTGGAGTTATGGTGAGGGCAGGAATAAGGTAGCATATCCTACTAATTTGAGTGTCCCGGATATTTATTTACTATGTTACGTCTACCCCTGAGTCTAGGTTGCACTACTATCATAGCACAGCACACGGTGTATGCTGGTAACATTGTGGGAGGCAAGCCGTCTGGAGAGACTATGTATGGACTGATTACATAAAAGGCAATAAATACATAGCTGCACCGGGGACGGTCAAAGTAACTTATGTTGATATCAGGGTAAGATATGAAAAATTAAGATAAGATTTGTCATATCAAGAACTTGGGACTATAAAGATGATCTACAAAAAGATGATTAGGAGTTCATTGGCTTTAAAGTTCCAAACCCTCATTGGTTTAAATGGTGTCAGGAATTTTATATTGTATTCTTTTTAATGAATTGGGGTATTTAGAGTTGTATATAGGTAGAGAATATGGTACAGAACAAGGCTATGTCAATAACTCAATTTGCAATTAGAACTTTCTAGTCCCAAATTCTCAATGACAAATTAAGATAAGAAATTAAGTGTTATACTGTAACACATTAAGTTTAAATATGATCCATAAGTTGTAGATCCTGACCTTATTTCACACTCAGTTATGTCTGCCCTAAAATAGACAGATCTGCCCAATGGCCACATCTGCAAACCCTTCAAATCTACCATGTCTCCACAGTCCAATCCAGTCTATATATTATATTGGGTGTCTGCAGTCATTAAGTGACTAATGTCCATTGTGGATTGAAACTGTTCAAGAACTCAGGTTAAATTGAATTGACAAAGTGAGTGGTGTCCCATTTGATGTCATCAAAGTTGTTTTCTGATTATATTGTAAATGATGACAATAGTTAAATCTAGTGCATTAAATCTTAATTTAGTTTTAAAACTTGTAATGGAAAAAGCTAATAGTACACTGGGAAATTAAAATTACATCAATTTCCTGGATGGGGGGAATCTAAACGAACAAGAACATTAAATGAGCTAAAAAGGTGTGTTGTCTGTCTGTCCTATGGAGCACTGTTGTCTGCCTGTCCTACAGAGCACTGTTGTCTGCCTGTCCTACAGAGCACTGTTGTCTGCCTGTCCTACAGAGCACTGTTGTCTGCCTGTCCTATGGAGCACTGTTGTCTGCCTGTCCTATGGAGCACTGTTGTCTGCCTGTCATATGGAGCACTGTTGTCTGCTTGTCCTACAGAGCACTGTTGTCTGCCTGTCCTATGGAGCACTGTTGTCTGCCTGTCCTATGGAGCACTGTTGTCTGCCTGTCCTACAGAGCACTGTTGCCTGCCTGTCCTATGGAGCACTGTTGTCTGCCTGTCCTATGGAGCACTGTTGTCTGCCTGTCCTATGGAGCACTGTTGTCTGCCTGTCCTACAGAGCACTGTTGTCTGCCTGTCCTATGGAGCACTGTTGTCTGCCTGTCCTATGGAGCACTGTTGTCTGCCTGTCCTATGGAGCACTGTTGTCTGCCTGTCCTACAGAGCACTGTTGTCTGCCTGTCCTATGGAGCACTGTTGTCTGCCTGTCCTATGGAGCACTGTTGTCTGCCTGTCCTATGGAGCACTGTTGTCTGCCTGTCCTACAGAGCACTGTTGTCTGCCTGTCCTATGGAGCACTGTTGTCTGCCTGTCCTATGGAGCACTGTTGTCTACCTGTCCTATGGAGCACTGTTGTCTGCCTGTCCTATGGGGGCACTGTTGTCTGCCTGTCCTATGGAGCACTGTTGTCTGCCTGTCCTACAGAGCACTGTTGTCTGCCTGTCCTATGGAGCACTGTTGTCTGCCTGTCCTATGGAGCACTGTTGTCTGCCTGTCCTATGGAGCACTGTTGTCTGCCTGTCCTACAGAGCACTGTTGTCTGCCTGTCCTACAGAGCACTGTTGTCTGCCTGTCCTATGGAGCACTGTTGTCTGCCTGTCCTATGGAGCACTGTTGTCTGCCTGTCCTATGGAGCACTGTTGTCTGCCTGTCCTATGGGGGCACTGTTGTCTGCCTGTCCTATGGAGCACTGTTGTCTGCCTGTTCTATGGAGCACTGTTGTCCGCCTGTCCTATGGAACACTGTTTGAGGACTCACCTGGATCAAACGTGTCTCTCCAGAGGACTGCCATCAGACAAACGGCAAAAATTAAAAATATTGTCTTCAGCGGGACCTGCATAACAATGTTGACTTCTATTCAGTGTCGCAGGTGATGCTCAGGTAAGACACGTGACTTTAATTGGTAAAACAATTTTGTGCCGGTGCCAATATCCTAATTCATCGAACTGTAAAAACAAACCAGTCCCGTAAGGTTATTCTAAAAACTCCATCAAGTTCTGTAAAGCATGCTTGATCACACTGCTGCAAGGTACGGACAAAGTGGTTCTTGCCTTCCACCTCATATATATTGTAGCCCTAGCCTACCGCTTGTCTTGCCTTAAAGGGGCAGCGACACTTGGACACCAGCCATGTAAGTTGGCACATACAGTTGAAGTCGGAAGTTTACATACACCTTAGCCAAATAAATTTCAACTCAGTTTTTCACAATTCCTGACACTTAATCCTAGTAAAAATTCCCTGTCTTAGGTCAGTTAGGATCACCACTTTATTTTAAGAATGTGAAATGTCAGAATAATAGTAGAGATAATTATTTATTTCAGCTTTTATTTCTTTCATCACATACCCAGTGGGTCAGAAGTTGACATACACTCAGTTAGTATTTGGTAGCATTGCCTTTAAATTGTTTAACTTGGGTCAAACATTTCGGGTAGCCTTCCACAATAAGTTGGATGAATTTTGGCCCATTCCTCCAGACAGAGCTGGTGTAACTAAGCCTCCTTGCTCGCACACACTTTTTCAGTTCTGCCCACAAATTTTCTATAAGATTGAGGTCAGGGCTTTGTGATGGCCACTCCAGTACCTTGACTTTGTTGTCCTTAAGCCATTTTGCCACAACTTTGGAAGTATGCTCATTGTCCATTTGGAAGACCCATTTCCAACCAAGCTTTAACTTCCTGACTGATATCTTGATTTGATTTGGATCTCTTTTAGTCCCCATTTGGACTAATCTTCCAAGAGTCCTTAAACATTAAAATACAATTTATAATACAAACACATTTTCACATATAACATACTATTATAAACATACATAATATAATAACACAATGACCCAATAAATACTCAATCTAAAAATTATTTGATTCTTCATCTACTATAGTCCCACAACATTTCTATGTATTATACTTAAATCGTCTTAAAATAATGTTGACATTTATATATTGAAAGGTTTCTAGTTTGCTCAGTTAATTTATTCAATTTCTTTATTGCTCTAAATCGAAATGTTATTTTGCCTATTTCTCTTTTCTGTCTGGATAACGCATAGATGGTGGACAATCTATACCTAGTATTTACGGAATGTCTGTCTCTTACCAACTGAATACCGTTGTGAATAGAACTTGGCCATTTTAAATTATGTATATTATGAAATAAAATCAGTATGTTTTTTTTCAATTATCTTGTCGATTGATGACCAACTAAGAACATTGCGCATGACTGCAACAGACAAACCATATCTCCGCCTTAAAACAATCCTTGCTGCTTTGTTCTGTGCATTCTGCAGCCTCCTAACCTCACTTGATGATGCATTTCCCCAGACCACAGAACAGTAGTTCACCTGACTCTCAATTAATGCTTGTGTTATTTGCTGAATAATTTTTCCTGGTAAATATTTAGCTATCCTTCTGTTATATATATATACAGTGCCTTGCGAAAGTATTCGGCCCCCTTGAACTTTGCGACCTTTTGCCACATTTCAGGCTTCAAACATAAAGATATAAAACTGTATTTTTTTGTGAAGAATCAACAACAAGTGGGACACAATCATGAAGTGGAACGACATTTATTGGATATTTCAAACTTTTTTAACAAATCAAAAACTGAAAAATTGGGCGTGCAAAATTATTCAGCCCCTTTACTTTCAGTGCAGCAAACTCTCTCCAGAAGTTCAGTGAGGATCTCTGAATGATCCAATGTTGACCTAAATGACTAATGATGATAAATACAATCCACCTGTGTGTAATCGAGTCTCCGTATAAATGCACCTGCACTGTGATAGTATCAGAGGTCCGTCAAAAGCGCAGAGAGCATCATGAAGAACAAGGAACACACCAGGCAGGTCCGAGATACTGCTGTGAAGAAGTTTAAAGCCGGATTTGGATACAAAAATATTTCCCAAGCTTTAAACATCCCAAGGAGCACTGTGCAAGCGATAATATTGAAATGGAAGGAGTATCAGACCACTGCAAATCTACCAAGACCTGGCCGTCCCTCTAAACTTTCAGCTCATACAAGGAGAAGACTGATCAGAGATGCAGCCAAGAGGCCCATGATCACTCTGGATGAACTGCAGAGGTCTACAGCTGAGGTGGGAGACTCTGTCCATAGGACAACAATCAGTCGTATATTGCACAAATCTGGCCTTTATGGAAGAGTGGCAAGAAGAAAGCCATTTCTTAAAGATATCCATAAAAAGTGTAGTTTAAAGTTTGCCACAAGCCACCTGGGAGACACACCAAACGTGGAAGAAGGTGCTCTGGTCAGATTAAACCAAAATTGAACTTTTTGGCAACAATGCAAAATGTTATGTTTGGCGTAAAAGCAACACAGCTCATCACCCTGAACACACCATGCCCACTGTCAAACATGGTGGTGGCAGCATCATGGTTTGGGCCTGCTTTTCTTCAGCAGGGACAGGGAAGATGGTTAAAATTGATGGGAAGATGGATGGAGCCAAATACAGGACCATTCTGGAAGAAAACCTGATGGAGTCTGCAAAAGACCTGAGACTGGGATGGAGATTTGTCTTCCAACAAGACAATGATCCAAAACATAAAGCAAAATCTACAATGGAATGGTTCAAAAATAAACATATCCAGGTGTTAGAATGGCCAAGTCAAAGTCCAGACCTGAATACAATCGAGAATCTGTGGAAAGAACTGAAAACTGCTGTTCACAAATGCTCTCCATCCAACCTCACTGAGCTCGAGCTGTTTTGCAAGGAGGAATGGGAATAAATGTCAGTCTCTCGATGTGCAAAACTGATAGAGACACACCCCAAGCGACTTACAGCTGTAATCGCAGCAAAAGGTGGCGCTACAAAGTATTAACTTAAGGGGGCTGAATAATTTTGCACGCCCAATTTTTCAGTTTTCGATTTGTTAAAAAAGTTTGAAATATCCAATAAATGTCGTTCCACTTCATGATTGTGTCCCACTTGTTGTTGATTCTTCACAAAAAAATACAGTTTTATATCTTTATGTTTGAAGCCTGAAATGTGGCAAAAGGTCACAAAGTTCAAGGGGGCCGAATACTTTCGCAAGGCACTGTATATATATATATATATATATATATATATATATTTTTTTTTTACAAAGATTAGTTATTTGAGACTACCATGATAAGCAGTTTTCTAGCTGCACTCCCAATAGGTTGGTTTCTGCCACTTCTTTAATTTGTACTCCTCCCATACTTAATTGTATCCCATGCTGTTTTGGCCTTTTCCTAGTTGAACAGACCAACATAACTTTGGTTTTCTTGGTGTTTAAAACAAGTTTGTTTTGGCAAACCCACTCCTTGATATTCTCCAAATCTCCTTGTAAAGCTGGCTGTACCTGTTGAACCGATTGTCTTGCTGCATAAATTGTAGTGTCATCTGCAAATATAGTAGCTTGAGTTTCAGCTAAGGCATAGGGAAGATCGTTGGTATATATTAAATAAAGAAGTGGCCCAAGGCAGCTGCCCTGCGGTATTCCACAGTTTAACACACGAGGGGAAGAAAATTAACCATTGATATAGGTGGACTGTTTCCTGTCAGTTAGATATGACTGTACCCAATTCAATGCTACCTCCTTAAAACCATAATGCATTAATTTTGTCAAAATGATTTCATGATCGACTAAATCAAATGCTGCACTGAAATCTAAAAATAGTACACCCACAAACTTGCCATTATTCATAGCATTGAACCACTGGTCAGTCATGTCAACCAATGCAGTGGTAGTGGAATGGTTTTTGCGATAAGCATGCTGATTGGCTGTAATCAGATCATTATTTTCCATGTACTCCCACATTTCTCTACTCACAATACCCACCAATATCTTATTGAGTGTAGGGAGTAGACTAATTGGTCGACTATTGGCAGGAGTAATGTGTTCTTTGCAGTCTTTCGGAATAGGACAAAGTTTCGCATGCTACCATACATTTGCAAACATCCCCTTTTCAAGTGACCAATTAAATATGTGTCTCAGTGGAACTGCAATCTGGGGAGCAGCACAGCGAAGCAAAAAATTGTCCATAAGACCATAACCTGATTTACCATCAGGTAATGATTTCAATAGGTTTAACACCTCCACTGACACCGTTTGTAGACTAAAATAGCAGATCTTGTTGCTCATAATATGATCATCATTCCATTGGGCAATAGCTTGTTTGGAAGAATGTATGTTTACATTGTTGCTCAGTAATTACATTTTCTTTGTAGAAAAATCTGCAAAATGATTGGCAATATCAACAGGTTTTGTTATTATTCTCCTGTCAACCTCCACACTAGATGGGCATGATAAAATAGATGTACCAAGTAAGCCCTTAACTGTGTTCCATACCTTTTTAGAATCATTTTTACAATCAATAAACACATTGTTGTAAAATTACGTAATGTTCTATAATTCTGTTAATCAATTTCCAATTTTGACTTGAGATGCTGCTTCAATATATCCACTTAATTTTCCTACCTCATGATGCCATCTATTTTGTGAAGTGCCCCAGTCCCTCCGTCAGCACTCCCACAACATGATGCTGCCACCCCCGTGCTTCACGATTGGGATGGAATTCTTCGGCTTGCAAGCGTCCCCCTTATTCCTCTAGACCAGAGGAATAAGGGGGAGAAAAAGTACGATCTTTGTTCCCATGTGCAGTTGCAAACCGTAGTCTGGCGTGTTTATGGTGGATTTGGAGCAGTGGCTTCTTCCTTGTTGAGTGGCCTTTCGGGTTATGTCGATATAGGACTCGTTTTACTGTGGATATAGATACTTTTGTACCTGTTTCCTCCAGCATCTTCACAAGGTCCTTTGCTTTTGTTCTGGGATTGATTTGCAATTTTTGCACCAAAGTACATTCATCTCTAGGAGACAGAACGCATCTCCTTCCTGAGCGGTATGACGGCTGCGTGGTCCCATGGTGTTTATACTTGCGTACTGTTGTTTGTACAGATGAACGTGGTACCTTCAGGCGTTTGGAAATTGCTCCCAAGGAGGTCTACAATTATTTTTTCTGAGGTCTTGGCTGATTTCTTTTGATTTTCCCATGATGTCAAGCAAAGAGGCACTGAGTTTGAAGGTAGGCCTTGAAATATATCCACAGGTACACCTCCAATTGACTCAAATTATGTCAATTAGCCTATCAGAAGCTTCTAAAGCCATTACATAATTTTCTGGAACTTTCCAAGCTGTTTAAAGGCACAGTCAACTTAGTGTATGTAAACTTCTGACCCATTTGAATTGTGATACAGTGAATTATAAAGGAAATAATCTGTCTGTAAAACATTTGTTGGAAAAATTACTTCTGTTATGCACAAAGTAGATGTCCTAACCGACTTGCCAAAACTATAGTTTGTTAACGAGAAATGTATGGAATGGTTGAAAAACTAGTTTTAATGACTCCAACCTAAGTGTATGTAAACTTCAGACTGTATACAGTACCAGTCAAAATGTTAGGAGACACCTACTCATTGAAGAGTTTTTCTTTATTTTTACTCTTTTCTACATTGTAGAATAACAGTGAAGACATCAGCACTATGAAATAACACATGTGGAATCATGTAGTAACCAAAAAAGTGTTAAACAAATCACAATATATTTTATATTTAGGCACCCTTTGCCTTGATGTCAACTTTGCACACTCTTGGCATTCTCTCAACCAGCTTCATGAGGTAGTCACCTGGAATGCATTTCAATTAACAGGTGTGCCTTGTGGAATTTCTTTCCTTCTTAATGTGTTTGAGCCAATCATTTGTGTTGTGACAAGGTAGGGGTGGTATACAGAAGATAACCCTATTTGGTAAAAGACCAAATCCATTTTATGGCAAGAACAGCTCAAATAAGCAAATAGAAATGACAGTCCACCATTATTTTAAGACATGAATGTCAGTCATTTCAGAAACTTTCAAGAACTTTCAAAGTTTCTTCAAGTGCAGTTGCAAAAACTATCAAGCTCTATGATGAAACTGGTTCTCATGAGGACCGCCACAGGAAAAGAAGACCCACAGTTACATCTGCTGCAGAGGATACGTTCATTAGAGTTACCAGCCTCAGAAATTGTAGTCCAAATAAATGCTTCACAGAGTTTAAGTAACAGACTCATTTCAACATCAACTGTTCAGAGACTCAGAGACTGCGTGAATCAGGCCGTCATGGTCAAATTGCTACAAAGAAAGCACTACTAAAGGACACCAATAAGAGACTTACTTGGGCCAAGAAACATGAGCAATGAACATTAGACTGGTGGAAATCTGTCCTTTGGTCTGATAAGTACACATTTTAGATTTTTGAATCCAACCACAGTGTCTTTGTGAGACGCAGAGTAGGTGAACGGATGATCTCCATTCCCATTGTGAAGCATAGAAGAGGAGGTGTGACAGACACTGTCTGTGATTTATTTAGAATTCAAGGCACACTTAACCAGCATAGCTACCATAGCATTCTGCAGCGATACACCATCCCATTTGGTTTGCGCTTTGGGGGACTATCATTTGTTTTTCAAAAGGACAATGACCCAACACACCTCTAGGCTGTGTAAGGGCTATTTCACCAAGAAGGAGAGTGATGGAGTGCTGCATCAGATGACCTGGCCTCCACGGTCACCCGACCTCAACCCAATTGAGGTGGTTTAGGATGAGTTGGACCGCAGAGTGAAGGAAAAGCATCCAACAAGTCCTCAGCATATGTTGGAACTCCTTCAAGACTGTTGGAAAAGCATTCCAGGTGAAACTGGTTGAGAGAATGCCAAGAGTGTGCAAAGTTGTCATCAAGGCAAAGGGTGCCTACTTTGAAGAATATAAAATATATTTTGATTTGTTTAACTTTTTTGGTTACTACATGGTTCCATACGTGTTATTTCATAGTTTGATGTCTCCACTATTATTCTACAATGTAGAAAATAGTGAAAAATAAAATAAAATAAAATAAAAAACCTTTGAATGAGTAGGTGTGTCCAAACTTTTGACTGGTACTGCATGTATAATTATTTTTTAATGTCAGATAGGCAAATACACAATGTAATTGTATGCCCGCTTCCTTATACTCATTCTACTTCTCCCTCTCGCCATATTCTCATGCACAGGAATATGGGAGATATGCTATGTACCAGGAGCTGGGAACACACACCTTGTGCAAAAAATATCTCTTTTATTATCCATGATAGTGTTGTTACACAAACAGACAAAACGGAAAATTGAACACTTGTAAGCTTACTAAATAATCAACTTTTGTAGAAAGCAGCAAAATAACATGGTAAATATATTTCCTCTGAATCTCTCGACAGTCCTGTAAACTTGCAAACTACACAATAAAGCACCGTAACAACAGAGGAGAGGGAGGAGAGAAAATGTTGATATTTTCCCAAACAGAGCTTTTGAATACCACTGACTGTCTGATGGGCATGATGAAATAATGAATGGTTTTAATAGATAGCAAACACTGTGAGAATGACAGAGCAGAACACAAGAGAGGAGGACAACAAGTTTCCAAATGTATGTAGCATTTAAGATCTAAATTAAGTGGCATTTTGAGGTAACATTACTTTTAAACTAAATTGAATTATTTAGGGCCTTCTAGGCATTGTAAAATGTCGTCTCTCTGGCAAAATGCCACTACTGGAAAGGAATCTTCAGCGGTCACACAGATAAAGATAAAAGGTCTTTATCTTTGTTCAACTTCTCTCAACAATTGCTAATTTCAAAAGTCAATTTCAACATCAACCTTTTTAGTGTGGATAAATAGCCCCATTAAAACATATGTGCAGCTTTATAAAAGCATTCACATAAGGGACATTTTTACACCTTAATTTCTGAGGTGAACAAAGAACAAAAACTAAGCTAGAAACATGAAACGGTTTTATGACCTTTTATGTTTAATTCCTTACTTAAAAAAAGGTTTAAATGCTAAGTAAACCTGACCACTAGTGGGGAAAAATAATGAACCAACAATGGCTGCAATCGCAAAATAAAGCATTATTCAACATCAAACAGGAAGAGCAAATAATACCAAAGCATCTTTGCAGTATTTTTTAAAATGCGACACACATTACAGGTATTTACAAAAGGTAAGTACAGTTACGGGCATGACGGTCTAACAACATGACAGAAATATTACATTATTCAACCATGACTACGGATTGATTGTAATCCAAAATGTCTTAAACATGACTCTCTGAACTTATGAAACTAGTAGCTAAGTCAAACAATTCCTCTCAAATTAAAATGTGAGCTTAGCTGGTGTGGGTGTTTCTGAAACATGAGCAGGCAAATCTTGGCAATTGTTTATAATTTCTATTAAATAACATTATTTTCTTGCACTATTCAAGCAACACATTTGAACATTAACATAGGTCATTTTCACTGATAATATCTACTTCCTTAGCCAAACAAAACACTAATTCTATTGTCCATAGTAACCAAGTCATCAACCGTCAGTTGGGAATACATTGTATCAAAGCCTTTGCCCTGGTACAAAGTTCGTATCCATGTTTTATTTCAGAATATCTAAATAAAAATGATAGCTAAATATGTTTTAAAATAAGTTGCACATAGAGATAAGAAAAATAAAACATTGCTGCTTCATCTCCTGTTTCTTAAAGTAACTGTCGAGTGAAAATGTAACTTTAAAGAAAGTTAATATTCTGTTAAGCCAAATAATGTTGTTGACTCGTCCTATACTCATGTGGCCAAAGCATAAATTGGAGAAAAATAAACACTTCGAAAACCCCACCTCAAACTTGTATCTAAAACAGACAGTTTAAATAGAGCATGATGTCATACTCCTGAGGAGGATGAGCTGGCCAATCAGCGGCCTACTCGCATTAAAATTTGTGATGACCAGTATACGCCCACACCATTATGTTGTTGGGGTACACACACACCATTCAAATACAGAAAAGCTGCTTTTTAACATACTTCATTACTTTTTTTTGGAAGGAAAACTATTTTTCTCATATTGTAAGTAATTAATTGTCATATTTCATAGAAATCTGGAAAAGTTTGACAGTTACTTTAAATGAAAAATAAATCGATGTAAGCTTTGAGCTGTTTACAAAAGCCTAGGTCGATCTAAGTCACAGATTTTACACTTTTAGCAAACTTCTGACCTTGGTAGTCCTTCTCCCATTAGATGAGACAAGGCAGGGAACATGTCCACAATAATGACAGTAAGTGTCATGTTTGCAGAGTTTCATTTCAATCCAGTCAACTCAGGGGAGGTATTCAAATTCCATTGATGAATTAAGCCTCTCAATATTTTGATTTGGTAAATACTGAATTTTGAACTCACTTCCTGAATTGACTGAGTTCAAATGGGAGTCGACCTCAAGGTGGGTGTACAGGTGTGAGGGTCTGAGGCGGGGGGACTAGAAAGTCCTTCCTAGGTAGGTTTGACCAGGTCGGATTGTATTCTAGGTAGGTTTGACCAGGTCGGATTGTATTCTAGGTGGTTTTGACCAGGTCGAAAATGTATTCTAGGTGGTTATGACCGGGTCTAATTTGTATTCTAGGTGGTTTTGACCGGGTCGAGTTGTATTCTAGGTGGTTTTGACCGGGTCTAATTTGTATTCTAGGTGGTTTTGACCGGGTCGAGTTGTATTCTAGGTGGTTTTGACCGGGTCGAGTTGTATTCTAGGTGGTTTTGACCGAGTCGAGTTGTATTCTAGGTGGTTTTGACCGGGTCTAGTTGTATTCTAGGTGGTTTTGACCGGGTCTAGTTGTATTCTAGGTGGTTTTGACAAGGTCTAGTTGTATTCTAGGTGGTTTTGACAAGGTCTAGTTGTATTCTAGGTGGTTTTGACCGGGTCTAGTTGTATTCTAGGTGGTTTTGACCAGGTCTAGTTGTATTCTAGGTGGTTTTGACAAGGTCTAGTTGTATTCTAGGTGGTTTTGACCGAGTCGAGTTGTATTCTAGGTGGTTTTGACAAGGTCTAGTTGTATTCTAGGTGGTTTTGACAAGGTCTAGTTGTATTCTAGGTGGTTTTGACAAGGTCTAGTTGTATTCTAGGTGGTTTTGACAAGGTCTAGTTGTATTCTAGGTGGTTTTGACCGGGTCGAGTTGTATTCTAGGTGGTTTTGACCGAGTCGAGTTGTATTCTAGGTGGTTTTGACAAGGTCTAGTTGTATTCTAGGTGGTTTTGACAAGGTCTAGTTGTATTCTAGGTGGTTTTGACCGGGTCTAATTTGTATTCTAGGTGGTTTTGACCGGGTCGAGTTGTATTCTAGGTGGTTATGACCGAGTCGAGTTGTATTCTAGGTGGTTTTGACCGGGTCTAGTTGTATTCTAGGTGGTTTTGACCGAGTCGAGTTGTATTCTAGGTGGTTTTGACCGGGTCTAGTTGTGTTCTAGGTGTTTTGACCGGGTCTAGTTGTATTCTAGGTGGTTTTGACAAGGTCTAGTTGTATTCTAGGTGGTTTTGACCGAGTCGAGTTGTATTCTAGGTGGTTTTGACCGAGTCGAGTTGTATTCTAGGTGGTTTTGACCGAGTCGAGTTGTATTCTAGGTGGTTTTGACAAGGTCTAGTTGTATTCTAGGTGGTTTTGACCGGGTCGAGTTGTATTCTAGGTGGTTTTGACCGAGTCGAGTTGTATTCTAGGTGGCTTTGACCGGGTCTAGTTGTATTCTAGGTGGTTTTGACAAGGTCTAGTTGTATTCTAGGTGGTTTTGACCGGGTCTAGTTGTATTCTAGGTGGTTTTGACCGAGTCGAGTTGTATTCTAGGTGGTTTTGACCGGGTCTAGTTGTATTCTAGGTGGTTTTGACAAGGTCTAGTTGTATTCTAGGTGGTTTTGACAAGGTCTAGTTGTATTCTAGGTGTTTTTGACAAGGTCTAGTTGTATTCTAGGTGGTTTTGACCGGGTCTAGTTGTGTTCTAGGTGTTTTGACCGGGTCTAGTTGTATTCTAGGTGGTTTTGACAAGGTCTAGTTGTGTTCTAGGTGGTTTTGACAAGGTCTAGTTGTATTCTAGGTGGTTTTGACCGAGTCGAGTTGTATTCTAGGTGGTTTTGACCGAGTCGAGTTGTATTCTAGGTGGTTTTGACCGGGTCTAGTTGTATTCTAGGTGGTTTTGACAAGGTCTAGTTGTATTCTAGGTGGTTTTGATAAGGTCTAGTTGTATTCTAGGTGGTTTTGACCGAGTCGAGTTGTATTCTAGGTGGTTTTGACCGAGTCGAGTTGTATTCTAGGTGGTTTTGACCGAGTCTAGTTGTATTCTAGGTGTTTTGACCGGGTCTAGTTGTATTCTAGGTGGTTTTGACAAGGTCTAGTTGTGTTCTAGGTGGTTTTGACAAGGTCTAGTTGTATTCTAGGTGGTTTTGACAAGGTCTAGTTGTATTCTAGGTGGTTTTGACAAGGTCAAGTTGTATTCTAGGTGGTTTTGACAAGGTCAAGTTGTATTCTAGGTGGTTTTGACAAGGTCAAGTTGTATTCTAGGTGGTTTTGACAAGGTCTAGTTGTATTCTAGGTGGTTTTGACATGGTCTAGTTGTGTTCTAGGTGGTTGTGACAAGGTCAAGTTGTATTCTAGGTGGTTTTGACAAGGTCATAAACGTGGATGTGGAAGTCGTCGTCGTATTTGATGTAGTAGACGGAGGGTTTGGCGGGAACCTGGTAGATAACCAGCCCAGTCCTCTTCACGCCCTTATCAGTGACGTACTCCACCTGCTTACCCACAAGGCTCTCTGTCTCCTCGCCTGGCTTCCTGTCCGCAGGCAGCAGGTGTTTGTTCTCTGGGAAACGAGGGAAAAAATAAAGGAGGAAAAAAAGAGATATGCATATGGTGTCTGCCATCTTACTTCACATACCAGAACAAATACTTCCTCCTCTTTCAGGTCCTCTACTCAGCAGCAAGCCACGTAAGACCAGTTCTCATGCTCTCAACAGACTACAACCATTTCACCCAGTAGCCTCATAAGCCATTCATGATCCCCAGCAGCATCTGCCCAGCATAATCAGAGGTGTGTAAATCTCTTCTGTATATCTTTTCCTTAGCTTTTACATGTCAAACCTGCCTTTCATTCAGCTTTACAACAATTACTTCATCCTCAGGTTCTGATAGTACCGTGGACATGGCTATCTCCTAGGCCATCCACATACTGTGCTGTATGTCCCTATTTCAACTGCTCTATGCAGTGAAGACCATTTCTATTTCTTCTTAGGGAGATAAGATATGTGTGGGTTAAAGTCTTTACAAAGACCTTAATGTTAAACTAGGTTTACAAACTCCTTTACTAATGTTAAGGTTTCCCTTTTGTCAGCACTAACCATTGCAACAGACCTGTGATTTGTGTCAGACCCTCTGTCACGTCATCTTCTAAAGGTTAAGATAATTAATTATATGGAGTAAATAAAAGTCCTCTTCTAAAGGTTAAGATAATTATATGGAGTAAATAAAAGTCCTCTTCTAAAGGTTAAGATAATTATATGGAGTAAATAAAAGTCCTCTTCTAAAGGTTAAGATAATTATATGGAGTAAATAAAAGTCCTCTTCTAAAGGTTAAGATAATTATATGGAGTAAATAAAAGTCCTCTTCTAAAGGTTAAGATAAACATATGGAGTAAATAAAAGTCCTCTTCTAAAGGTTAAGATAATTATATGGAGTAAATAAAAGTCCTCTTCTAAAGGTTAAGATAAACATATGGAGTAAATAAAAGTCCTCTTCTAAAGGTTAAGATAATTATATGGAGTAAATAAAAGTCCTCTTCTAAAGGTTAAGATAATTATATGGAGTAAATAAAAGTCCTCTTCTAAAGGTTAAGATAAACATATGGAGTAAATAAAAGTCCTCTTCTAAAGGTTAAGATAAACATATGGAGTAAATTAAAGTATTTCGCACCAGCTTCAGGGAGGATGCGGAGGTCTCCGTCCTTATAGTCGTCCCAGAGCTGGTACATGTAGAGCACAGGGTCCTTCTCATAGGTGATGTAGTACCAGTTGGTCATGATGGGGGCGCGAGATAGCACCATGCCCCTCCACTCATTCTTCTCACCGTCCTCCTTCTCAAACAGGTGCTCCACAGCCTTGCCCACCAGCTCTGGCGCATCGTGGGGCACCTTGATCTTGTTGTTTACTATGGAGGTAAAGAGAAGGATTTATAGTTTTGAAAAACACTAAAATAGCAGCCTGGTCAACAATACGGAACACTTTTGGTTTCATATTATTTCATTTAACTAGGCAAGTCAGTTAAGAACAAATTCTTATTTACAATGAGGGCCAACCCCGGCCAACACAGGGCCAATTGTGCGCCACCCTATGGGACTCCCAATCACAGCCAGATGTAATACAGACTGGATTCGAACCAGTGACGTCTCTTGCACTGAGATGCAGTGCCTTAGACCGCTGCGCCACTCGAGAGCCCCAAAATAGAACGTGTGCTGGTTCCACCAGGCTACTAAAATAGTTAAATAACAGACTGAGAGAATTGCTCTTTTTGTGTACTTTGAGGGCGAGAGGTAACATGGGGAAACAAATACTCCATTTAAAAAAAACAGCCCTAGGCCCTTTCGATCTGAATGTAATGGATAGGTCCAATCCTATTCAATTATTCTACATTGACACATATACAGTACAAGCTAGGTGCTGTGGTGATGGGATTGAACAAAATTATCTTGCATCGAGTTGACAACACCTTTATCTTGTGGTTTGCTGTACAGGAGATTACAATTAGCAATGCGCAGAAAGGTCACATGATAACGAAACGGTAGGTCATTAACCTACAGATAAGGAGAGCAATGGGGATAATGGTATGCAGGCTTTTATTTACAATTAGGCCTTTATAAGATTAATCTGTTGTGTACATACTGACCTGGAACAAAGACCAGCACACACTGTTCTTTTGTGTTTTGTACATATTCGCTTGGTGGTCATTCCAGGTCGAGAATTTCTTCTCATTACCAACCTGCTTAAATCAAAGCTTTAACATACTCAAATAGTAGGTGAACCCACCAACTTTCTCTGTTAAAACCTGCAGGTTGGACACCCGCTCGTCTTTGAACAGCTCGATGCCATAGACGCAGTCGAAGCCGTCGTATTTGACCATGTACAGGGAGGTGTTGACGGTGAGGCGCTCCAGCACTGTGCCTTTCCACTTGGTCAGGTTGCCCTTCTCCCTCCAATTGTGCTCAATCCGCAGGCCCAGCAGGTTGTTAGGGTCTAGGGTCGACGACAGAGACAAACCCGAACTCTCACTCAGCTCGCCGCTGCTACGCTTTCTGAGAGAAGAATATAAGTGTAGGTTAAAGCATAACAGGAAATACCCAAAACAGTACTCAAATATCAGTGAAATAATCAAGAACAGGTGTTTCAACCTACCTGCCCCTTTTCTTGGACATATTTCCAGAAATTCACACAATCCTGTGGGCAGAGAGCAAAGAGAGTGTATTATTTCAATGCAAAACTATAAATAATGTAGCAAATGGCAGGGCAGGGAAGCGAACCCAGGTCGCTGGCTCACAAAGTGAGGATCGCTATGTTGCACCATCAGAACGGAAAGGCACGTCCCTACGCCCTCGACAACTCAGCCCCTCACACTTCCGGGTCGTAAGTTCACAAACACCATCCCACTTCTGACACCAGTGTAGCGAACAGCAGGGCTGGGGAAGCGAGCCCGCGTCACTGGCGTGAAAGGCATACACCCTGCGAATCGTGCCAATAGAGTTCACCCACTTAAAGGAAATAGTTATGCGGCTGATATACCAAGGATCTCTACCATAGTTT
The DNA here is from genome assembly GCF_013265735.2 of Oncorhynchus mykiss. Taxonomy (NCBI): domain Eukaryota; kingdom Metazoa; phylum Chordata; class Actinopteri; order Salmoniformes; family Salmonidae; genus Oncorhynchus; species Oncorhynchus mykiss. The sequence goes on from NC_048572.1 coordinate 78,672,107, forward strand.
CTCCAGATTGAGATTAATTTAATACAATTGTATTGAGTTTAGGCTAATTATGAATTAGCATTTCACTAGGCTATATTGATAACACATATACTGTGTCACGGGGTAGAAATACCTATATTCAAATGACAAATGTTAGATGGCACATTGATCTGGAGACATGCAATCTGCAAATCATAACAAGAAAACCTGTTACAGTGTTATCGTATAATGAATTATGGCTACGCAAGCAATAAACCCAGACCCACCAGTGTACAAGTACCGGTGAGGATGGGTTATTTCACCCTGGTAGCCCTAGTTTCCCGCGAGTATACCACAGGCGTTGTTACAATGGTTGCATTTACACGGGCAGACAAATTCTGATATTTTTCGAACTAATTGGTGTTATGACCAATTAAATCAGCTCTAAAAGCATCTGATGTGATTGGTCAAAAGCCCAATTAGTGGCAAAAAAATATCATAATTTGGCTGCCTGTGTAAACGCAGATTAAGTAGCCCTACCGGATGTCAACAAACAACGTCGCCCTCTCCCTCAACTGCTGCATGTGCAATTGTCTGTGAAATCATGTCATGTTTCTAATGTAATTTCGCTGCGGACCACGTTTCGTAAGATTGCAGCAATTTGATATTTTTGGACAAGCCAGATATATTCCTGACTACAACATCAAGGTGTAAGCATGCCTGTAAGCATTGATGTAGGCCTAGCCTTTCACATGCACGATTACGTTCAGATGTTGCCAATTGCTTTTCAAAGACGCGCGTGCCTATTTGCGCAAAGCGAAACCAATAATAGAACATTCAACGTCATGTAATCATGTGCGGTAATTTTGTGCCGTAACACTGACCACTGGTATACAGTAAAACGACCAACTGTGTTGGCATTTGCATTACCATAAATAGCGTAGACAAAATTGACAAACTGGAGGGCTTGAAATGCATTATAATGTAGTGCAGTAACACGATTATCAAAGTAGAAAGCATATTTAGACAAAGAGAGTTACCTGGCCCCTATTTTCATATCTACTTCCCTCTGCTGAGCAGAATCCGCCTCATGAAGGCTACAAGGAAACAGTCTGACTACGGGAACTACAACTACCAAGATAGGTTTATGACTAAACTCTGTAAAAGTGTTGTCTTTCGCACAGGCCACTGGGAGTTCGTGTCCTTCACGTTACCCACCCAAATAAAGCCATTGCAATAGATTGGGTTGTGTAACTCACAAAGGAGCAAAAATAACGGTCTTTAGTGGAGCTGTACATTGTGGATTTGACAAGCAATTAAGTATTCAGTGTGTAGGCCTGTCTATTTCAGGAAAAATGCATGAACATAAAAAGTATCCATTTTGTTTTGCCTATCTGTCGGCCAAGCGTTTAGATTGAACTACATTTCCCACAATGCAATACACATCGCGGATTGGGTTGGGAAAATTCCTTTACAGCTGCACTATGACATGTATTTTTCCCTCAGCCCATACTTTCTTTGTCCTGCTATTCAACTGTGGGCCCATATGAAAAGCTATGCCTGCTTTAGGAAATAGATTTTTACATAGTCTAGACCTACAATGTGTGAGTACTTCTGTAGAATGGCTGCATTGCATGTTTATATTTATATCAAATTGTATAATATTGGCTACTAATAATAATATGTTAGCAATTATAAAATGGATCAATGTTGAATAAAGGCTTGGAAGTGGTGTTGTGAATGAGTCAACCAGGTGTTATTTGCAAGAAGGTGGAGGCACACAACACACACATACACACACAGCATTTGTAAATTTAGTCTGATAATAATCTGTACAAAACAGTTCATCTGATAATACTTGCTTCATATGTTTTCCAGTTTCTTGACATACTTCGCAAATGCAACTTATTTCTATGTGAAAACTGAAATGGTCTTTTAATTCCTTTTCCATAGATGCTCTTATCCAGAGCAATGTACAGTAGTGAGTGCATACATTTTCTATACTGGTCCCTCGTCAAACCCCTAGTATTGCAAGCACCATGCACTACCAACTGAGTCACATAATATCATCACAAACCACTTGATGCCTCAATGTACTCAATTACTTTATTGGTCATCATATTTCTTCATGGTGATGGAGTCTACAGGTACAAACCTAGATGACCAGCCTATGTACAATACATAGTAAAGGCCTAATACTAGTAAAGGTCTAATACTAGTAAAGGTCTAATACTAGTAAAGGTCTAATACTAGTAAAGGCCTAATACTAGTAAAGGTCTAATACTACTAAAGGTCTAATACTAGTAAAGGCCTAATACTAGTAAAGGTCTAATACTACTAAAGGTCTAATACCAGTAAAGGTCTAATACTAGTAAAGGTCTAATACTAGTAAAGGTATAATACTAGTAAAGGTCTAATACTAGTAAAGGCCTAATACTAGTAAAGGTCTAATACTACTAAAGGTCTAATACTAGTAAAGGTCTAATACTACTAAAGGTCTAATACTAGTAAAGGCCTAATACTAGTAAAGGTCTAATACTACTAAAGGTCTAATACCAGTAAAGGTCTAATACTAGTAAAGGTCTAATACTAGTAAAGGTATAATACTAGTAAAGGTCTAATACTGGTAAAGGCCTAATACTAGTAAAGGTCTAATACTAGTAAAGGTCTAATACCAGTAAAGGTCTAATACTAGTAAAGGTATAATACTAGTAAAGGTCTAATACTAGTAAAGGCCTAATACTAGTAACGGTCTAATACTAGTAAAGGTCTAATACTAGTAAAGGCCTAATACTAGTAAAGGTCTAATACTAGTAAAGGTCTAATACCAGTAAAGGTCTAATACCAGTAAAGGTCTAATACTAGTAAAGGCCTAATAATAGTAAAGGTCTAATACTAGTAAAGGTCTAATACTAGTAAAGGTCTAATACCAGTAAAGGTCTAATACTAGTAAAGGCCTAATACTAGTAAAGCTCTAATACCAGTAAAGGTCTAATACTAGTAAAGGTCTAATACTAGTAAAGGTCTAATACCAGTAAAGGTCTAATACTAGTAAAGGTCTAATACCAGTAAAGGTCTAATACTAGTAAAGGTCTAATACTAGTAAAGGTCTAATACTAGTAAAGGTCTAATACCAGTAAAGGTCTAATACTAGTAAAGGTCTAATACCAGTAAAGGTCTAATACTAGTAAAGGTCTAATACTAGTAAAGGCCTAATATTAGTAAAGGCCTAATACTAGTAAAGGTCTAATACTAGTAAAGGTCTAATACTAGTAAAGGTCTAATACTAGTAAAGGTCTAATACCAGTAAAGGTCTAATACCAGTAAAGGTATAATACTAGTAAAGGCCTAATAATAGTAAAGGTCTAATACTAGTAAAGGTCTAATACTAGTAAAGGTCTAATACCAGTAAAGGTCTAATACTAGTAAAGGCCTAATACTAGTAAAGCTCTAATACCAGTAAAGGTCTAATACTAGTAAAGGTCTAATACTAGTAAAGGTCTAATACTAGTTAAAGGTCTAATAATAGTAAAGGTCTAATACTAGTAAAGGTCTAATACTAGTAAAGGTCTAATACTAGTAAAGGTCTAATACTAGTAAAGGCCTAATACTAGTAAAGGTCTAATACTAGTAAAGGTCTAATACTAGTAAAGGTCTAATACTACTAAAGGTCTAATACTAGTAAAGGCCTAATACTAGTAAAGGTCTAATACCAGTAAAGGTATAATACTAGTAAAGGCCTAATACTAGTAAAGGTCTAATACTAGTAAAGGTCTAATACTAGTAAAGGTCTAATACTAGTAAAGGTCTAATACTAGTAAAGGTCTAATACTAGTAAAGGTCTAATACCAGTAAAGGTCTAATACTAGTAAAGGTCTAATACTAGTAAAGGTCTAATACTAGTAAAGGTCTAATACCAGTAAAGGTCTAATACTAGTAAAGGTCTAATACTAGTAAAGGTCTAATACTAGTAAAGGTCTAATACTAGTAAAGGTCTAATACTAGTAAAGGTCTAATACTAGTAAAGGTCTAATACCAGTAAAGGTCTAATACTAGTAAAGGTCTAATACTAGTAAAGGTCTAATACTAGTAAAGGTCTAATACTAGTAAAGGTCTAATACCAGTAAAGGTATAATACTAGTAAAGGTATAATACCAGTAAAGGTATAATACTAGTAAAGGTCTAATACCAGTAAAGGTCTAATACTAGTAAAGGTATAATACTAGTAAAGGTCTAATACCAGTAAAGGTATAATACTAGTAAAGGTCTAATACTAGTAAAGGTCTAATACCAGTAAAGGTATAATACTAGTAAAGGCCTAATACTAGTAAAGGTCTAATACTAGTAAAGGTCTAATACTAGTAAAGGTATAATACTAGTAAAGGTCTAATACTAGTAAAGGTCTAATACTAGTAAAGGTATAATACTAGTAAAGGTCTAATACTAGTAAAGGTCTAATACTAGTAAAGGTCTAATACTAGTAAAGGTCTAATACTGGTAAAGGCCTAATACTGGTAAAGGTCTAATACTAGTAAAGCTCTAATACCAGTAAAGGTATAATACTAGTAAAGGTCTAATACTAGTAAAGGTATAATACTAGTAAAGGTATAATACTAGTAAAGGTCTAATACTAGTAAAGGTCTAATACTAGTAAAGCTCTAATACCAGTAAAGGTCTAATACTAGTAAAGTAATACTAGTAAAGGTCTAATACTAGTTAAAGGTCTAATAATAGTAAAGGTATAATACTAGTAAAGGTCTAATACTAGTAAAGGTCTAATACTAGTAAAGGTCTAATACTAGTAAAGGCCTAATACTAGTAAAGGTCTAATACTAGTAAAGGTCTAATACTAGTAAAGGTCTAATACTAGTAAAGGTCTAATACTAGTAAAGGTCTAATACTAGTAAAGGTCTAATACTAGTAAAGGCCTAATACTAGTAAAGGTCTAATACTAGTAAAGGTCTAATACTAGTAAAGGTCTAATACTAGTAAAGGTCTAATACTAGTAAAGGTCTAATACTAGTAAAGGCCTAATATTAGTAAAGGTCTAATACTAGAAAAGGTCTAATACTAGTAAAGGTCTAATACTAGTAAAGGCCTAATATTAGTAAAGGTCTAATACTAGTAAAGGTCTAATACTAGTAAAGGTCTAATACTAGTAAAGGTCTAATACTAGTAAAGGTCTAATACTAGTAAAGGTCTAATACTAGTAAAGGTACTACTTTTGTGAAACTTTTTTTTCTGTAAAATATTCTATATTTTTTCATGATTATTTTGTTTATTTTGTATTTTTCGGTGTGTGCTGCAGCACCCTCAGCACCCCTACTTCCCACGGCTATACACACACACACACACACACACACACACACACACACTCACAAACAGGCAGCAAGAGTACCTAGCTAACTAAAATCAATCTCTGTCTGTCTGTCTGTCTGTCTGTCTGTCTGTCTGTCTGTCTGTCTGTCTCTCTCTCTCTCTCTCTCTCTCTCTCTCTCTCCCTCTCTCTTCCTCTCTCTGTCCCAGACTGCTGTGTCACTGTACATAATGAACTAGAGGTACAGACTCTAATCACTAAAAGACACTGCTACCTGCTGTGGGGAGTGATGGGAATAAGAAGGACCTCTGAGTCTCAGTGGATGTGATCAGTCATGCTGTCCTTTAAACTGAAATGTCAGTTTTCACCACTAGATGTCAGCCACAGTCTCTCTGTCACAGCAGACCATTCACAATGAGCTGATTTGGGCAGACTTGGTGGAAAAGGAAACGTAAAGATACCTTAACCCTCCTGTTGTGTTCGTTTCATGTTAATTAATTCTGTGTTCCCTGTCCAAAATGACCGCCCCATTATATCTGATTATAAATCCATAATAATACATTTAATATCACCTAATGTTGTGTTAGATAATTGTATCAACTTAAGTTCTTGGGATCATTACAAGTTTTGAACTTCTATTTGCTATTTATGGCCTGTAGGCCTCATTAACCTGAGCTCATACAGCTCGTTTTTGAGTAAAAAAAGCATCATGTATGGATTATTTTGACTATAACAAATACTCAGATGAAACATATTGTGTTATTTATCACAGACTACTTTGTGTCAAAGTTTAACAATGACATTTGTTTTGAAACCATTTCAAATGTTTAAATAGTGGCAGGATTTTCTGTCATCAATCCGGGATATGGCGTATTTCATTGGCCCCGGGGTCATCCTGATAACATTTTCAGCCGGCAGCCGACCTCTCCTCCCAGGTGGGGATGAAGACCAGGACAAATTCCCATTCTTTGACCGGAATGTAACAACAACCTCAGCAGGGCCCTATTCCTCATCACTGGATTGTTCCACATCGGTTGTCTCTTGGTCTGGATCATATTCTGTGTTGTCTTCAACTTCTGACACTTCCTCCTCTAATGCATCTTCACTGTCAGCTTCCTGGCCTCTCACCTCCTCACCAGTGTCATGATCAAAGATATGATCAACATCCTCACATACAGTATATAATTTGGTCATTGTGCTGCCACAGAATGAATTGTGATCAAGGCCTCAAAAAAGGTTTATACAGTACACCAGAGCTGCGAGAAAAGTTCTATATATTATTGAAACAATGTTGCAATTATTTGTGAGAATTCCAACAGGTGTGGTTCTCGTGGGGGAAAGATTCTATTGGGGAAAGGTTCCTGTGGGGGTTGCCATGGGAGCCAAGAAGGGGAGTGAGGTGTGTGTGTTTGTGTTCAAACACACATGCATGTGGGGTCTGGGGGAGGAAGTGTGTCCATCTGATGAATATGTGCCTGAAGTAAATTTTATACACTAATTGTAGTCCCACCCATTCATTTCGACCGGAACACAGCAGGAGGGTTAATAGAAAATGATTCAAGTAAATGTGCAATACACCCAGTAAAATACTAATTGAGTAAAAGTCTCTGGTATCTGGTTTTAAATGTACTTAAGTACAGTGGTGGAAAAATGCACTATTTGTGTTTAGTGAGTCTGCCAGATCAGAGGCAGTAGGGATGACAATGCGTTATATTATTAGGAGCGTGAATTTGACCATATCACTGTCCTGCCTGATCATTTGAAATGTAACAAGTACAGGGAAAATGTATGGGAGTAAAAAGTATTTACTTTAGGAATATAGTGGAGTAAAAGTTAAAGTTGTCAAAAATATAAATAGTAAAGTAAAGTACAGATACCCCCAAAATCTACTTAAGTTGTACTTCAAATTATTTTTACTTAAGTACTTTACACCACTGACTAACTGTTCAAAGCAAATTATGTGTTTCAGATGGCTTCTCTGACAACCTATCCTCTATACGAGCTCTGAATACATCTCTTCGACCCGCAGTGGCGTATCTGTGTGCGTCAGACTTCTTACTCAACCTCACCTTTAGTGTTTGAACTATTCAGTCAGAAATCACTGGCCCATCAACTTAAGGACTGACGAAACTAATTTGTCTCCACTTAGCGACACACAAGCCTTTGAATCGACTTTGTGAAGAATTTCTTTAACCACTCCCTGAAGGCTCTTTATAAATCATCTTCTGTCCTGGACGAGGAACTTCTGAAGAGTTTACTTCAATGGTAACTTCATTAAATGTAGTTGTTGTACCCTAGCATACTGGAGCTGGCAGACACTTAAAACCCATAACATAAGCCCTGTCTAAGCCGGGGGATGGGGGTTCAACTAAGCTATATGGAAGTGTTTTAAGAAGGTCATACCAAGGACCATTTAGCTATTTGATTTAGAATGTTAAGACCCATTGAAGTATCCCAAAAAATATTAAACCATTTTTTTATGAAAAAATATTTTGGGCCTTACTGCTACTAGCCGACACAAACACATTGAATAACATATTTCCTACATGGAATTTGTTGAATTTCTTTGACATGTATTTAACCCCTTATTTTGGGCACAAAACAGACGCAATACACAGTATTCTTCAACTGGTTCTGGGGGCCATTCAGACGAGTCTTGTGAGGACTGTGGACGTCCTAGAGAAAGACAACCAACATGTATGTGTTTGTGAGAGTCTCGCCTTTTCACAAAGGGGAAACCCAAATCTGGGCCTCGTGTTCGCACACTACAGACATAAATTGTCAGATCGGCTGTACCGACTTCAGACGAGTCCCAAGGCACATTTGGCGATCATAGAGCAAAACGGAGAACACCGTTGTGTTTCTGAGAGTCTCACAGGGGTCATAACCATTTGGTTGCTACAGGTGATTTTGTGAGAAGACTCTGTCACCTTTCACCGCAGATGCAGAAGTGTGACATCAGTGGATTTGGTGGATTAAGAGGCATCCAATGCAAGCTGATATCTCTAGCTTAAATTGACAGATTTTTATTGGGATTTCTTAATTATGCTAATTAGATTCCCGCGGGGCACGGACATTGACTCTAGGGGATTTAAACTGTGTAGTACTACGGCTCTATTCAATCTGTGTCAATGAAGCATTAACATTGAAGTGTTGACACACCAGGGAATATTGCCCCAAATTAGTACAAGGAAGCTATGTAGAAATACAGACGGTCTAAAGGGCCCTTCCCTCTTTTTTCCCTTCATCTGTACTGGTCTTAAAACAAAGGCTATGGTAAAACAATCAAACATTTATCTGTGCTTTCACTCATCCAGTTTGATGCCAGTGCAGTTAGAGGAAAGGAGATGAGGAGAGGAAAAGCCACTTTACACAATTGAGATACACCCGGATGAATCATCTCTACCATCAGTCTCATCCCATTTCTCTCCCATAATCCACTGTAGTCTGTGCCCTGAGCCCTATTCCAATACTTTTGCAATGCATCCTTCTTTCTTACCTCCCTGTCTTGAAGTAATCCCTTTTCTGACATG